>NC_092040.1:20704531-20969912 GCF_003086295.3 Arachis hypogaea
GCCAGAAAAGGGGGAAAAGTTGGCGTTAAACGCCCATTTTCCACCCAATCCTGGCGTTCAGACACCAAGGGAAGATCAGACACCTGAGAGTGCTGACAGTAATCCCTCTAACAAGGCTTCTTCAACCATTTCTGTAAGGAATAAACCTGCAGCATCTAAGGTTGAAGACTATAAAGCCAAGATGCCTTATCCTCAAAAACTCCGCCAAGCGGAACAGGATAAGCAATTTGCCCGCTTTACAGACTATCTAAGGACTCTTGAAATAAAGATTCCGTTTGCAGAGGCACTTGAGCAAATACCTTCTTATGCTAAGTTCATGAAAGAAATCTTAAGTCATAAGAAGGATTGGAGAGAAACTGAAAAAGTGTTTCTCACTGAAGAATGCAGTGCAGTCATTCTGAAAAGCTTACCAGAAAAGCTTCAAGATCCAGGAAGCTTTATGATACCATGCACATTAGAAGGTGCTTGCACCAAGACAGCCCTATGTGATCTTGGAGCAAGCATCAATCTAATACCTGCATCCACTATCAGAAAGCTTGGGTTGACTGGAGAAGTCAAACCAACCCGGATATGCCTCCAACTTGCTAATGGCTCCATTAAATATCCATCAGGCATAATAGAGGATATGATTGTCAAGGTTGGGCCATTCGCCTTTCCAACTGACTTTGTGGTGCTGGAAATGGAGGAGCACAAGAGTGCAACTCTCATTCTAGGAAGGCCTTTCCTAGCAACTGGACGAACTCTTATTGACGTACAAAAAGGGGAAGTAACCCTGAGAGTCAATGAGGATGAGTTCAAGTTGAATGCTGTAAAAGCTATGCAGCATCCAGACACACCAAATGACTGCATGGGCGCTGACATTATTGACTCTCTAGTAGAAGAGATCAATATGACTGAAAGCCTAGAATCAGAGCTTGAGGACATCTTCAAGGATGCTCAACCTGATCAAGAAGAACCAGAGGAAACAAAGGAATTTTCGAAAATTCCTCAGGAGGAGGATAAGCCTCCCAAACCTGAACTCAAACCACTACCACCATCCCTGAAGTATGCATTTCTGGGAGAAGGTGACACTTTTCCAGTGATTATAAGCTCTGCTTTAAATCCACAAGAAGAGGAAGCACTGATTCAAGTGCTAAGGACACACAAGACAGCTCTTGGGTGGTCCATAAGTGATCTTAAGGGCATTAGCCCAGCTAGATGCATGCACAAAATCCTGTTGGAGGACAATGCCAAACCAGTGGTTGATGAGCGGATAATTTGTACGCTTTTTGGCATTGTTTTTAGTATATTTTTAATATGATCTAGTTAGTTTTTAGTATATTTTTATTAGTTTTTAGTTAAAATTCACTTTTCTGGACTTTACTATGAGTTTGTGTGTTTTTCTGTGATTTCAGATATTTTCTGGCTGAAATTGAGGGACCTGAGCAAAAATCTGATTCAGAGACTAAAAAGGACTGCAGATGCTGTTGGATTCTGACCTCCCTACACTCGAAGTAGATTTTCTGGAGCTATCAAAGCCCAATTGGCGCGCTCTCAACGGCGTTGGAAAGTAGACATCCTGGGCTTTCCAGCAATATATAATAGTGCATACTTTGCTCAAGATTTGATGGCCCAAACCGGCGTTCAAAGTCACCCTCAGAATTCCCAGCGTTAAACGCCGGAACTGGCACCAAAATGGGAGTTAAACGCCCAAACTGGCACTAAAGCTGGCGTTTAACTCCAAGAAGAGTCTCTACACGAAAATGCTTCATTGCTCAGCCCAAGCACACACCAAGTGGGCCCGGAAGTGGATTTTTATGTCTTTTACTCATCTCTGTACACCCTAGGCTACTAGTTGTCTATAAGTAGGACATTATACTATTGTATTTTCATCTTGATTCTTCTGGTTCCCTCTCTGGGACCGAAGCCAATGATCACTCTTGTTCTTATGTATTTTCAACGGTGGAGTTTCTACACACCATAGATTAAGGTGTGGAGCTCTGCTGTACCTCGAGTATTAATGCAATTACTATTGTTCTTCTATTCAATTCCGCTTGTTCTTGTTCTAAGATATCACTTGTTCTTCAACTTGATGAATGTGATGATCCGTGACACTCATCATCATTCTCACCTATGAACGTGTGACTGACAACCACCTCTGTTCTACCTTCGATTGGGTGAATATCTCTTGGATTCTTTAACCGGAATCTTCGTGGTATAGGCTAGAACTGATGGCGGCATTCAAGAGAATCCGGAAGGTCTAACCTTGTCTGTGGTATTTTGAGTAGGATTCAATGATTGAATGACTGTGACGTGCTTCAAACTCCTGAGGGCGGGGCGTTAGTGACAGACGCAAAAGAATCACTGGATTCTATTCCGGCCTGATCGAGAACCGACAGATGGATAGCCGTGCCGTGACAGGGTGCGTTGAACATTTCCACTGAGAGGATGGGAGGTAGCCACTGACAACGGTGAAACCCTTGCTTAAGCTTGACATGGAAAGGAGTAAGAAGGATTGGATGAAGACAGTAGGAAAGCAGAGAGACGGAAGGGAAGGCATCTTCATACGCTTATCTGAAATTCCTACCAATGAATTACATAAGTATCTCTATCTTTATCTTTATGTTTTATTCGTATATCACCATACCCATTTGAGTTTGCCTGACTGAGATTTACAAGGTGACCATAGCTTGCTTCATACCAACAATCTCTGTGGGATCGACCCTTACTCGCGTAAGGTTTATTACTTGGACGACCCAGTACACTTGCTGGTTAGTTGTGCGAAGTTGTAGTGATCACAATTTCGTCCACCAGTGGTCCAACCACAAAAGAGGCTAAATCCAGCCATGAAGGAGGTGGTGCAGAAAGAGGTCACTAAATTACTAGAGGCTGGGATTATTTATCGTATTTCTGATATCCCCTGGGTGAGCCCTGTCTAAGTTGTCCCCAAAAAGGGAGGCATGACAGTGGTTCATAATGAAAAGAATGAACTGGTTCCTACAAGAACAGTCACAGGGTGGCGTATGTGTATTAACTACAGAAGGCTCAATACAGCCACCAGAAAGGATCATTTTCCTTTACCATTCATAGACCAAATGCTAGAAAGACTAGCTGGTCATGATTATTACTGCTTTTTGGATGGCTATTCAGGTTACAACCAAATTGCAGTAGATCCTCAGGACCAAGAGAAAACAACATTTACTTGCCCTTCTGGCGTGTTTGCCTATAGGAGGATGCCTTTTGGTCTGTGTAATGCTCCTGCAACCTTTCAGAGATGCATGTTATCCATCTTCTCTGATATGGTGGAGAAATTCCTGGAAGTCTTCATGGATGACTTCTCAGTATATGGAGACTCATTCAGCTCCTGTCTTAACCACCTAGCACTTGTCCTGAAAAGGTGCCAAGAGACTAACCTGGTTTTAAACTGGGAGAAATGTCACTTTATGGTGACTGAAGGAATTGTCCTTGGGCACAAAATTTCAAGCAGGGGAATAGAAGTGGATAAGGCAAAGGTAGAGGTAATTGAAAAATTACCACCACCTGCCAATGTTAAGGCAATCAGAAGCTTTCTGGGGCATGCAGGATTCTACAGAAGGTTTATAAAGGATTTTTCGAAAATTGCAAAGCCTTTGAGTAACCTGCTAGCTGCTGACACACCATTTGTGTTTGACACACAGTGTCTGCAGGCATTTGAGACCCTGAAAGCTAAGCTGGTCACAGCACCAGTCATCTCTGCACCAGATTGGGCATTGCCCTTTGAACTAATGTGTGATGCCAGTGACCATGCCATTGGTGCAGTGTTGGGACAGAGGCATAACAAGCTTCTGCACGTCATTTATTATGCCAGCCGTGTTCTAAATGACGCACAGAAGAATTACACAACCACAGAAAAAGAATTACTTGCAGTGGTCTATGCCATTGACAAGTTTAGATCCTATCTAGTAGGATCCAAGGTGGTTGTGTACACTGACCATGCTGCTCTTAAATACTTACTCACAAAGCAGGATTCAAAACCCAGGCTTATAAGATGGGTGTTGCTTCTGCAAGAGTTTGATATAGAAATAAGAGACAGAAAAGGGACAGAGAACCAAGTAGCTGATCATCTGTCCCGAATAGAACTAGTAGCTGGGGCGTCCCTCCCTTCTACTGAGATCTCAGAGACTTTCCCAGATGAGCAACTCTTTGCCATTCAGGAAGCTCCATGGTTTGCAGATATTGCAAATTATAAAGCTGTGAGGTTCATACCCCAGGAGTACAGCAGAGTGCAAAGAAAGAAATTAATTTCAGATGCCAAGTACTACCTCTGGGATGAACCATATCTCTTTAAGAGATGTGCAGACGGAATGATCCACAGATGTGTACCCAGAGAAGAAGCACAAAGGATCCTATGGCACTGCCATGGATCACAGTATGGAGGACATTTTGGAAGTGAGCGCACAGCCACTAAAGTCCTCCAATGTGGCTTCTACTGGCCTACTCTCTATAAAGATGCCCGAGAGTTTGTGCGTAACTGTGACAGCTGCCAAAGAGCTGGTAACTTGCCTCACGGATATGCCATGCCTCAACAAGGGATATTAGAGATAGAATTGTTTGATGTATGGGGAATTGACTTCATGGGTCCATTCCCACCATCATACTCAAACAATTACATTCTGGTGGCAGTGGACTATGTATCTAAGTGGGTAGAAGCAATTGCTACACCCACTAATGATACCAAGACCGTGCTGAAATTCCTCCAAAAACACATCTTCAGCAGATTTGGTGTTCCCAGAGTACTAATCAGTGACGGGGGCACTCATTTCTGCAATAGACAGCTATACTCTGCTATGGTTAGATATGGAATTAGCCACAAAGTGGCAACTCCGTATCATCCACAGACAAATGGACAAGCTGAAGTCTCTAACAGAGAACTAAAAAGAATCCTGGAACGGACTGTGATAGCCCAAAGAAAGGATTGGGCAAAGAGTTTGGATGATGCTCTGTGGGCATACAGAACAGCATTCAAGACTCCTATAGGAACCTCTCCATACCAGCTGGTGTATGGGAAGGCCTGTCATCTGCCCGTGGAACTGGAACATAAAGCCTACTGGGCAACCAGATTCCTAAACATGGATGCTCAGTTAGCTGGTGAAAAAAGATTGCTCCAGCTAAATGAACTAGAGGAGTTCAGACTCAATGCCTTTGAAAATGCAAAAATTTATAAGGAAAAGGCAAAGAAGTGGCATGACAAGAAGTTGTCAACCAGAGTCTTTGAGCCAGGACAAAAAGTTCTGCTCTTCAACTCTAGGCTCAGATTGTTTCCAGGAAAACTTAAATCCCGGTGGAGGGGTCCGTATGTGATTACAAGAGTGTCACCATATGGATATGTTGAGCTTCAGGATATTGATTCTGACAAAAAGTTCATTGTTAATGGACAGAGAATCAAGCATTATCTTGAAGGCAATTTCGAGCAGGAATGCTCAAAACTGAGACTTGAGTGATTCTCAATAAAGGTCCAGCTAAAGACAGTAAAGAAGCGCTTGCTGGGAGGCAACCCAGTCATTAGCAGGTTATATGTTTTGTTTTTACAAAGGCAAGTATCAAAAATGAAGGAATTCACAGAGTTACAGAAGGATTCAGCGCAAAAAGCAGAGAAAAAGAGCTTACTGGCGAAAAAAATGCCAGTAAGGGGCATTTTGGGCGTTAAACGCCAGAATGGGCACCATTCTGGGCGTTTAACGCCAGTAAAGGTGCCATTTTGGGCGTTAAACGCCAGAATGGGCACCATTCTGGGCGTTTAACGCCAGGTGTGCAGTATCCTGGGCGTTTAGCAAAACGCCCAGTGATAAAGGGAATTCTGGCGTTTAACGCCAGCCAGGGCACCTGGCTGGGCGTTAAACGCCCACAATGGGCAACAAATGGGCGTTAAACGCCAGAATGGGTGCCATTCTTGGCGTTTATCGCCAGAAAGGTAGGGGACCAAGATTTTGATTTCCAGTCAAATTTTTTCAAACTTTCCTTTTCTTACCCATACTTTTCCACATAAATACATCTCAACCTTTCATCATTCACTTTCAAATCTTCAAAAATCAAAAACTCACCCTTCTCTCAAATTCTCTCCATATCTTTTCAAATCCCCTTTCAATTTTTCGAAATCTCTTCTTCCCCCCCTTATAAAACACATTTGGCCTCCTCATTCCCCCACATCATTCGAATTTGCTCTTCTCCTCTCTCTCTTCTTTCCTTTCTTTTGCTTGAGGACAAGCAAACCTCTAAGTTTGGTGTGCTTTTCCGTGATCACTAAGCCAAGATTCATCAAGATCATGGCTCCTAAGGGAAAACAAACCAATTTAAGAGGAAAGAAAGAGAATAATCCAAAGAATCTTTGGAATCAAGAGAAGTTCTTAACCAAAGAACATGAAGACCATTATCACAAAATAATGGGTCTGAGGTCAGTGATCCCGGAAGTTAAATTTGATCTGAAAGAAGATGAATATCCGGGGATCCAAGAGCAAATTCGAAACAGAGGATGGGAAGTTCTAACCAATCCTGAGATAAAGGTTGGAAGAAATATGGTTCAGGAATTCTACTCAAATCTGTGGCTAACAGATAAGCAGAGAATGACTGGAACTGCTTACCATACCTACAGAACCATGGTCAGAGGGAAAGTTATGTACTTCCATCTGGACAAAATAAGAGAAATCTTCAAATTGCCTCAACTGCAAGATGATCCTGAATCCTTTAAGAGGAGAATGGTGAGAGCAGATAAAGGGTTGGATCAAGTTCTAGAGGACATATGCCTCCCTGGGACTAAGTGGATAACCAATTCAAAGGGTGTCCCAAACTAACTCAAGAGGGGAGACCTCAAACCAAGTGCAAGAGGTTGGCTAGACTTTATTGGGCGTTCCATACTGCCCACTAGCAACCGTTCTGAGGTCACTATCAAGAGAGCAGTGATGATTCATTGCATTATGCATGGAAAAGAAGTGGAGGTTCATCATGTGATTGCTTGTGAGATCTACACAATTGCAAATAAGAATTCCACTGAAGCCAAATTGGCTTACCCAAGCTTGATTTCCTTGCTCTGTAAAGAGGCTGGGGTAAAGATAGGAGTAGATGAAATCATACCCATTGAACATCCAATCACCAAGAAGTCAATGGAAGGACAAATGCAAGACAACTCTATCAAGAGGAGGGCGCAGGAATTCCTCCCTGAATTCCCTAAAATTGACTACTGGACCAGCCTAGAAGCATCTATCATCAAGTTACAAGAAACTATGGAGCAACTGAAGGAAGAACAGCAGAATCAGAACTGCATGCTCTGCAAATTGCTGAAGGAACAAGAGAAGCAGGGGCGTGAACTCCAAGAGTTGAAACGCCAAAAGCTATCCTCTCAAGTTGAGGGAGCATCCACTTCTCAAAATCAAGGTTGTTGAGTCCTAACTCTGTGAAAACCTCTATCATTAGGAGCCTATTTAATCTTTTTTTCTTTTTTTTATTTTCTATTTTTATTTTCTAGTCTCATCTTATATCTATTTTTGAGTCTTGTTCTTAATTCATAATTAATAAAATTTAAAATTCATGTCTCAAAGCTATGAATGTCCTAAGAATCCATCACCTCTCTTAAATGAAAAATGCTTTAATCACAAAAGAACAAGAAGTACAGGATTTCGAATTTATCTCTGAAACCAGTTGAATTAGTTTGATGTGGTGACAATAATTTTTGTTTTCCGAATGAATGATTGAACAGTGCATATGTCTTTTGAATTTGTTGTTTTGAGAATGTTAAAATTGTTGGCTCTTGAAAGAACGAGGGAAAAAGAGAACTGTTATTGAGGATCTGAAAAATCATCAAATTGATTCTTGAAGCAAGAAAAAGCAGTGAATTCAAAAAAAAATTTCGAAAAAAAAAGAGAGAGAAAAGAAAAAGAAAAAGAAGGAAATAAAGTGTGATCCAAGGCAACAAGAGTGTGCTTAAGAACCCTGGACACCTCTAATTGGGGACTCTAGCAAAGCTGGGTCACAATCTGAAAATGGTTCACCCAATTATGTGTCTGTGGCATGTATGTATCCGGTGGTAATACTGGAAGACAGAGTGCTTTGGGCCACAGCCAAGACTCATACACTAGCTATGTTCAAGAATCATTATACTTAACTAGGAGAATCAATAACACTATCTGAGTTCTGAGTTCCTATAGATGCCAATCATTCTGAACTTCAAAGGATAAAGTGAGATGCCAAAACTGTTCGGAAGCAAAAAGCTACTAGTCCCGCTCATCTAATTAGAGCTAAGTTTCCTTGATATTTTGGAGTCTATAGTATATTATCTTCTTTTTATCCTATTTTGATTTTCAGTTGCTTGGGGACAAGCAACAATTTAAGTTTGGTGTTGTGATGAGCGGATAATTTATACGCTTTTTGGCATTGTTTTTAGTATGTTTTTAGTATGATCTAGTTAGTTTTTAGTATATTTTTATTAGTTTTTAGTTAAAATTCACTTTTCTGGACTTTACTATGAGTTTGTGTGTTTTTCTGTGATTTCAGGTATTTTCTGGCTGAAATTGAGGGTCCTGAGCAAAAATCTGATTCAGAGACTGAAAAGGACTGCAGATGCTATTGGATTCTGACCTCCCTGCACTCGAAGTGGATTTTCTGGAGCTACAGAAGCCCAATTGGCGCGCTCTCAACGGCGTTGGAAAATAGACATCCTGGGCTTTCCAGCAATGTATAATAGTCTATACTTTGCCCAAGATTTGATGGCCCAAACCGGCGTGGCAAATCAGCCTCAGAATTTCCAGCGTTTAACGCTGGAACTGGCATAAAACTTGGAGTTAAACGCCCAAACTGGCATAAAAGCTGGCGTTTAACTCCAGAAAAGGTCTCTACACATGAAAGCTTCAATGCTCAGCCCAAGCACACACTAAGTGAACCCAGAAGTGGATTTTTACGTCATTTACTCATTTCTGTATACCCTAGGTTACTAGTTCACTATTAATAGGATCTTTTGACATTGTATCTGTACCTCATGATACTTTACACGTTTCTCATTGTATCTTCTACAGCATGAGTCTCTAAACCCCATGGTTGGGGGTGAGGAGCTCTGCTGTGTCTTGATGGATTAATGCAATTACTACTGTTTCTTATTCAATCATGCTTGCTTCCGTTCTAAGATATTACTTGTTCTTAAACCGGATGAATGTGATGATCCGTGACAATCATTATCATTCTCAACTATGAACGTGTGCCTAACAACCACCTCCGTTCTACCTTAGATTAAGTAGATATCTCTTGAATTCTTTAATCAGAATCTTCGTGGTATAAGCTAGAACTGATGGCGGCATTCAAGAGAATCCGGAAGGTCTAAACCTTGTCTGTGGTATTCTGAGTAGGATTCAATGATTGAATGACTGTGATGAGCTTCAAACTCCTGAAGGCGGGGCGTTAGTGACAGACGCAAAAGAATCACTGGATTCTATTCCGGCCTGATTGAGAACCGACAGATGGATAGCCGTGCCGTGACAGGGTGCGTTGAACATTTCCACTGAGAGGATGGGAGGTAGCCACTGACAACGGTGAAACCCTTGCATACAGCTTGCCATGGAAGGAGCCTTGCGTGTTTGAAGAAGAAGACAGTAGGAAAGCAGAGATTCAGAAGATGGAGCATCTCTAAAACCTCAACCTATTCTCTATCACTGCAAAACAAGTACTTATTTCATGTTCTTTTACTTTTCACAATCAATCCTGATAATTTCTGATATCCTGACTAAGATTTACAAGATAACCATAGCTTGCTTCAAGCCGACAATCTCCGTGGGATCGACCCTTACTCACGTAAGGTATTACTTGGACGACCCAATGCACTTGCTGGTTAGTTGTGCGGGGTTGCAAAAGTGTGATTGCAATTTCGTGCACCAATAGGCATGTGGTGGTGGTTGTTGACAATCACAATAAGGGTCACCACATCCATTAGATTGATATGCATTAGGATCAGAGTTATACCCATAAGAATTTGGAGGTTGTTGTTGCCAAGAAGGTTGATCAATCCGTTGAGACTCCTCCCATCTTTGATTCTCAAATCCTTGATGCATGTTGTCATTGTAGCTCCCATTTCCTACAATATAATTTGAGCCAAACTCATAGCCAAAGTGAGGATGAGAATTCATAATAGCAAAGAGAAACAAAAACTAACAAAAATGAGAAATAAAGTCCTAAACCTAACAAAAACCAACAAACAAGAAAAAGACAAACATATTCACATATTCACAATAGCCAATAATGTAACACCATTGCAACTCCTCGGCAACGACGCCATTAATTTGATGAGCAAAAATTGTTGTCGGTCCAGAAATTTCTCTTATAGAAAGAAGAATTTCGTTGTAAGCATAGCTCCAAACCAACAAACAAATCTCTGATGCCAGGGCATCTTGGCCAGTTTCACTGACATTTTCTTTACTGTTTTAGGGTAGTTTCATGCATTTTCTTTGTAAATAAGCAAGTTTTGGATGAAAATACACTTACACCTTGATTCAAACAATTATTGTGAACTTTACATGATTTTATGAGGATTAGACAGGAATTGTATGATAAAATTGATGATGCATAATCTCATGACTTGGAACAGAGCTTTGATGCACCTTAATTGCTTGATTTAAGGACAAAGGAAGCAAGAAGAAACCACGTTAGCAGTCACGTTAATCTAATTAACGTGACCACTAACGTGGAATGAGACAAGCTTGTAGCGTTAATGAAAAAGGTGATCGTCAATAACGCCTTCGAAGCCATCATAGCCCGCATTAATTGCCACGTTAACTACATTAACATGGTAGCTAACGTAGAGGAGGAAGAGGAGCTCAAACGTTAGTGGTAAAAGTGGTTGCCACTAACGTTCCACAAAGGCACAATGAAGCCACGTTAAGAGTCACGTTAATTCAATTAACGTGAACTCTAATGTGGAATGAAGAACCAATCACCAACGTTAGTGACACTCCCCTTTGTCACTAATTTTGGACCAACCCAAGAGTGCCCACGTTAGTGGTCACACTAAGACCACTAACGTGAGAAATAACGTGGAGCTAAGCATGATAAACCAACATTGTGATACTCACCTTTGTCACTAACGTTGGAGATGGCAATCACTACCACGTTAGTGGCCACGTTAATCTAATTAATGTGAACTCTAACGTGGGAGGGAGGGGCGTTTGGAGCATTAGTGACAAAGGTAAGTGTCATTAACGCTCTCAAAGCTTAGGCATGCCCACGTTAAGAGTCACGTTAGTTATACTAACGTGAACTCTAACGTAGGGAAAGGGGGCACAAGGCAACATTATTGGAAAAGGTGATTCCCAATAACGTTTGCGAAAGACAAAGAGGCAACGTTAGTGGTCACGTTAGTGCCACTAACGTTGAAGTTAACGTTGGTCATTTTGGGTTGGAATGTTAGTGGAAAAGGTGATTGTCACTAACGTTCTCAAATCCACATCCTCAACGTTAACACCACTAACGTCCTAACTAACGCCCATGCCTAACTCACACTTTTTCTGCAAACAAAGGCCCATATCCAAGACTTGAAGAACTCACTAGAAGATCAAAAAGAGTAGTATATATAGGGGTTGTTTTGAACTATAATAGGGCTTGGCACCTTTGGAGAACTATACTCTGTATATTTACTTTCTGCATGTATTCTGTTCTACCCTTTTTCATTTCCATTTCCAGAGCTATGAACAACTAAACCCCTTTCATTGGGTTAGGGAGCTCTGTTGTAATTTGATGGATCAATTATAGTTTTCATTCTTCTTCCTCTTTCTTTTCTTATGATTTACTAGAAAGCTTTCGATCTTAATCTAATTGGTTAGTTGTCTTGGAAAAGAAACTCTCCATAATTGGATCTCCTCTGAGCCTTAGAAAAGGGATGAGGAAATCATGCTAGAAATGCTCTCTCATGTTGGACCAAATTAGAGTTTGGGCGGATATAGTGACATGTAATCCTCCCAACACTTTGATTTGGAAATACATGTGGTATAATCAGCGACCACACTTCATCTCTTCCCATGAGTAATTAAATCAAGGAATTGGGCAGTTGTTCAAGCTTAGAGAGATTGGATTGCCAAGAAATTGGGATCTAATCACTTAAGATTGCCAAGGAGATCAATGAATGCATTGATTGAGGAAGAGATGAGAATGAACTTGATCCGGAGAATGCAACATCTCCTAATCCCAATGAATCCCCATCTTTGATCTTACCCATTCTCTTTACTTTCTGCCATTTATTTCCATGTTCATCTTCCCAAATCCCCATTTAAGATTCTGTACTTTATTTTCTGCAATTTACTTTCTCGCCATTTAATTTCCTGCAATTCTCAACTATATTCTGTTTAGCTCAACTAGCACACTCTTCCAACTAAAGTTGCTTGACCAATCAATCCCTGTGGAATTCGACCTCACTCTATTGTGAGTTTTTACTTGACGATAATTCGGTATACTTGCCGAAGGGAAATTTATTGAGAGACAAGTTTTCGTGCATCAATCTCACATCAAATTAAATTTGGTTGTCACAAGTAATAAACCCCAAATAAGAATTAACCGAAGTATTTAGACTCCGGGTCGTCTCACAAGAAATTGGAATGAAGTGCTCAATTATTGGCTATAAAGTATGTTTTGGTGTTTTGATTGATAAGAGGGCAAGAAATTAAATGACAAGGAAAGTAAATCAAGAAAATAACTAAAGAAAGCAAGTAATAAGGAGAGACATTCATGGCAAGAATTGAGATCATAGGCTTTCTATCCTAGTCATACAATGATTAATTCATATTATTTAGTCAACTCCAACAAATGGAAGAAGGTATCATGTTATCTTCACATAGGGAGAATGTCAAACAAGACTAATCAATCATATCACAATAATAACAAGAATCCATCTCATTTCGTCATCTCCAATATTGGAAGAAGGTATCACATTATCTTCCATGAGAGAAAGTCAAACAAGACTAGTTAACCTCAATCCAAATGTACTAATCAACTAGCAACTAACAATGGAATTCATATTAACTAACAACTCTAGATCACCAACATTAGTTGGATATTCATGATTCAAGATTGCCCAATTACTCTTTCCAAGCCAAGAATGCTCAAAGTCTACTCTAAAGCCCAACCAAGCATTTTGTCAAACACTTGGTGGGTGTATAAGGAAAGCATGGTAAATGTGCAAAATAGTAAAATCTACCAACTACAAATTGCAAGAAAAGTAAATCAATAACTCAAATCATCAATAAAAGAAACATCATCATTAAATTTCATCAAATGTAAACAAGATCCAACATGAGTGTTCATAGACATAAAAGAGACATAAAAGTAAAATTGACAAAAGAACTAAGAAGAATAGAGTAGTAGAAACAAGAAATTGGAAAGGAAACAAGATGAAATCAAGAAATCATGCCTAGATCTAAGATGGATTAACCTAATCTATCCTAATTCTAGAGAGAAGAGGGAACTTCTCTCTCTAGAAACTAACCTACATGATGCTAAGCTACCAAACAATTGCTCCCCCTTGCCCAAGCTTGAATTATGCATGAAATAGCATTGGAAATGAGTTGGACTGGGCGCAAAATGCTCTAGAAATCGCTGGCCACGATTTAACTTTAGTGAACCATGTGCTCAATCGGTGTGCACGTGTACATGGTGCGTGCGCGCCCCTATACATCAGGCAACTATGGCAAATTTTATATCATTTCGAAGCCCCGGATGTTAGCTTTCCAACACAATGGAAACCGCCTCATTTGGACCTCTGTAGCTCAAGTTATGGTTGATTGAGTGCAAAGAGGTCAGGCTTGACAGCTTTGCGGTTCCTTCATTTCTTCATGAGTTCTCCCACTTTGCATGCTTTTCTCCTCACTTCTTCCATCCAATACTTGCCTTATGAACCTGAAATCACTCAACAAACATATCAAGGCATCAAATGGAATTAAAGTGAGTTAAATTTAGCTATTTTAAGGCCTAAAAAGCATGTTTTCACATTTAAGCACAAATCAAGGGAGAATTGTAAAACCATGCTATTTCATTGAATAAATGTGAGAAAAGTTGATAAAATCCCCCAAATTAAGCACAAGATAAACCACCATGGTTGTCAAACTCGCGAGTTAACTCGTAAACTCGTACGAGTTTACGAGTTTAGGTAGTAGAATCGAGTTAACTCGGACACAAACTCGTTTCTGGGTAGACTCGGGTAGACTCGGACAGAATCGGTCAAACTCGCGAGTTTGAGGGCGAGTCAGTGAGTTTGATTTGGGAGCCCATTTTCACCAAAACGACGTCGTTTTGGGTAAAAAAAAGGGAAAGGGCTTCGTTCATGTAAGGAAACCCTAATCCCAAACGGCCAAACCACGCTAACACACAGAACAGAGAAACACTCTCTTCTCCAAGACTCCAAGCCCTGACTCTCTTCTCCAAGTCCATCGTGCCGCCATCCATCGTTGTCTGTGCCACCACGCCGGAGGCTGGACGGATCCCGCGCCATCTTCTTCCTCGTGGTGCAGCGCTACCACCGTCGTTCATATCCACTACTCAATCCTCACTTCGTTGGTGAAGCTGAAGGCTGACAGCGATGCTAAAGGTTCCTCGATGCTTCATGGTACTTCTGTTCTTCCCCTCGTTCCTCACCTTTGGTTTGCGTTCCTTGCCCTCTGTTCTGTACTTCTGTGGTTCTGCCTGAGTTGAAGGTTGCTTAAGCTGCCTCTCTTCTTCTTTGGTTCTACCTGAGCTTCCTTCTCTAAGGTAATTTTTTTCCCAAATTTAAATATCAATAATTTCGGTTCTGCCTGAGCTTCCATCGATTCTGCCATTTTGGTTCTGACTTCTGATATTAATAGTTTAGTTTTTTTTAGTTTAAATTTTGGTCATCTGGTGTGATGAATGATAAAATTGGTTATTGAAATTTGATGAAAAAAATTAAACATGCTTTAATAAGTTAATAATGTATCAAAAATTAAACTGATGCTTTAATAGTTTAATTAGTGTTAGATACTTAGACTGTTAATTATTTAATTAGTTATTTTTTGTTGAAGAATTTGAATATCTGAAACTGAAATACTGAAACTCTGAAATGTTAGGGTTAGTTTAGTTTGTTTTTAATAGCTGCTTCTTGTAATTTGTAATTTGTTACTTGTTTTTCGATGTCCATGTTGTAAAGTTGGCTCATGATTTTGAAATCTTTGAGCTTTTTAATATTTTAACTTGTTTATTAGCTCTTAACCTTGTTCAGGTGTGCAAATTTGACTGTGCTTGCACAATGGTCCTTCCAAATCCAATTGGTTGAGTTCTTAGATAATGTTTGTCTCATATTCCTTATCATTGCACTCATCATGCTTCTAGTTGCTGAATTTGCTTTGCTTTTATGGAAAATGAGGTGGAAAGAAGAACTTTATTTGGAGGATGCATAGATTCGTGTTTAGAGTTTAGATGCCAGTTTGCTTTAAGTACAGTTGCTCAATCTTTTTACTTGTCATTACTCATTCCCAATCAAAGCATATTTGTGTAACTCATATAACTGATTCTACGTAGAATCAATTTTACAAAACCATACTAAAATATGAAGGCTCACGTGCATTTATTTTCATATAAAATTCATAACTAAGAATTGTTAGATAATTTGACAAGTTTAACTAAATTTTTATTTACTGATTCTCAACTATTAATTTCACATGAAAATGACTGTTTGTAAGTTTCTACCTTAAAAATATACCAAGTTTTATATGACTTTGTTCCTTCTGTTATGGGATTTATTTATTTTTGAAGCTTCTCTTTTCTTTTTTCTTGTGAATTGATATGCTATGCTATGCTTGTATTGCAGATTGTCAGTATACATGCCTCACATAGATGCAGATGCTAATCCATATAAGCATCAATTGTTGGTAGAAAGTTAATGATTGGAAGGAAGCTAACATGAATTGTATTATATTACAATACTTAAAAGAAATGAGATAGTTTCAGCTAACATCAATTGTATTATATTTAATTTGTAGTTTAGTTTGTTTTTAATAGCTGTATTGGTTATAAATTTATCAACTTTGATAGTGGACTAGTGGATAACTTGGCAATTGAATCCTAAAATCTGAATTGTTATTTATCATTTATTCATTTTATCAACTTTGATAACTTCGCAACTGAATCTGAATGTTGATTTAGGGACAAAAATACAAAATGTCTGATGAAGATGGTGAAGGTGATGATGTTGATGCCATGAAAGATGAAGATGTTGGAGGATTTCAGTTTTAGTCTTTTACTTTATTAGAACATTTAATTGTTGCTTTATTATTTTCTTTTGTTTTTAGTTGTGTTATATGAAGTTTTGATTGTGTAATTGTGTGTTTTATGTTGAACTAGATGCATATTTGTGATTTCTGAAGGATTTGAATGTGTGATCTAGAGTACTTGTTATAAATTATAATTGTAGTATTATGTTAATTTATTATTTTTTTTATGTTAAAATTGTTAAGTTTGAGTGCCTATATTTGAGTAAATATATATATTATACATGATATATATATTTTTTATAAAAAATTTATAACAGGTAAACTCGTACGAGTCTATGAGTCGAGTTTACAAGTCAAGTCTAGGTCAGCTCCACGAGTTTACCTAGAATCGCGAGTTTGACAACCTTGTAAACCACAAAATTGGGGTTTATCACACAACTTTCTGGTCAAACACAGATTTACGCCGATTTCCTCATGCACGCGGGCGCGGCGTAGACGCGGATGCATGGGTTGCCAGATCGTAAAGGAACGCGCACGTGTACGGTACACGTACGCGTGGGTTTGATTGTGCCCAAAGCACGTTTTGTGCCCAGCTCCCATGCAACACTCTGGTCAATTGAACCCTTTTCGCATTCATTCAGGACGCGTACGTGTACTAGGCACTTGCGCGTCGACTGCTCTTCTTCTCCCCTTTGTTTTTTTATGCAGAATGCAAGTGATGATGCAGAATGTATGAATGAGCACGGATAAAAATAAAAATAAAGTGACAAAAAACTAAGAATGAAAAGGAATGATCATACCATGGTGGGTTGTCTCCCACCTAGCACTTTTAGTTATTGTCCATAAGTTGGACATTTGGTGAGCTCCTTGTCATGGTGGCTTGTGCTTGAACTCATCCAAGAATCCGCACCAATTTTTTCAATTCCAATAGCCTTCGGGGTCCCAAACTCGGTGCATAAAGCCTCCAAGCAAGCTAAAGCAAGTGACACAGCCCCAAGAGTGTTGATTGTTAGGATGAATTCCATGGTCCCAAACCTTGCTTTTGCACTCGTCTTTTTGTTGATTGTCATTGTTCCAACTGGGTGGCAAGTAATTTGAATTCTCACTAAAGTGTCCAAACAACTTCCTAGACCCATTCAATCGAGCTCTACACCAACCGTTACATTTAAACTTTGAGCTTTCAACCATATTAAACCTTGCATGACAACTCCTACCACTAATCATCTCCCTTTTACTGTTAAAGCCACAAAGAGCTCTAAGTTGACCATCCGTCTCAAGCAAGCCATATTCAAGTGGGATTATAAAGCTTAGAGATAAGAGGTTTACCCACTTGAATGAAAGGATGGATGGTGATGGCTTGGAGAGAGGTGTTTCTAATGGCCTTACATGCCCACTTCTTTGTGCTATTCTTTGAATTTTTCCACCTCTTTGCAAGCCTTTTCAACTTCAACCGCACCCTCATCAAATTCTTCTAATTCTTTCCCGCCACTCAAGTCATAATTTGGAGGTTGAGAAACGTTCACCTCCGCATCACCTTCAGATTCACTCGGAGAAGGTTCCTCAAAATCAAGGGTTCAATTGCGGATGCAAGTTCATCACTAGGAGGGATTGATTCATGATCATCATCACCAAGGGAACTTGCCTCTTGATCTATTCCGTCCAATTCTTCATAAGAAACATGCCTTGGAGGTTGTGCACTATCCTTCTTAACATCAATTTCAAGCTTCTTGGTGAAATTCTCTACAACTCTCGATTCCTATGGAGGTTCAGCATCTCCTAGGTCTTCAACCACTTCTTCTTCTTCGATAATTATAGCTTCCTCCAATTGCTCTAGTACAAAATCAAACTCCTCCTTGATGTCTTCCTTTACTAATTCTTCAACTACTCCTTCGTCTTCAAGGGTCTCTCCTACCTCCACCGTTTGGGCCTCCTCTTGCTTCTCTTGAAGTATGTGTGCATAAAACTGATCCATTACATTCTTAAGACAATCTCTTTGCTCTTGTTCTGGGTCAATAGCATAATTGGGATCATCTTGCTCTTAGATTGATGAATACCTACGGGATATAAGGGTTTGGAGAGTAGAGGTGAGACTAATAAGAGTAGAGGTAAGTGTGGTTTGAAGCTCTCTTTGGCCTTGGCGAATAACATTAAAAGTATCATTTATGGGAGTTTGGGGTGGATAGGAGGGTTCATTTGTTGGGAGAAAAGGCTCATGATAGGAAGGTGGTTCATCTTGATAAGGATATGGAGATGGTGTATATTGAGGTGGTGGTTCTTGGGAGTAATTATCTTGGAATGGTGGTGGTTCTATGTGTAGCTCGTATGGCTCTTGGTATGGTGGGTAAGGATTGGGGTCATATGGAGGTGAATGGTGGAAAGTGGCTTGTGAGTATGGTGGTTCAAAATTATGTTGAGGAGGTGGTTCATAAGCGCATGGTGGTGGTTGTTGATAAAAAGGGTGCTCACCATAGCCATTATCTTGGTATGCTTCTTGGAATGACTCTTGGTCATCGTATGTTGGTGGAGGTTATTGCCAATAGGGTTGATCAAATCCTTGTGGTGCCTCCCATCTTTGATTCTCCCATCCTTGATACATATTCTCATTGTAGCCTTCACTCCTTACAATATAATTGTAACCACATTCATAGCCAAAGGGGTAAGCATTCATAGTAACAAAAGAAAATAAAAACAAAAGCTAACAAAAATAAGCAATAAAGTCCTAAAACTAACAAAAACTAACAAATAAGCAAAAAGCAAATATTTACAATAACTAATAATAAGGCACACGATTACAATTCTCCGGCAACGGCGCCATTTTGATGATCAGATTTTGATGGTTTAGAATTCACAAATAAATTCTCGTTGTAAGTATAGTTTCCAAACCAACTAAAATCTTTTCATACAAAAAATTGTTTGTCACAAGTAACAAACTCCTTAAAAATAATAACCGAAGTATTCAAACCTCGGGTCCTCTCTCAAAAGAATTGCAGGGAAGTGTTCTTATAATTGGTTATGTAAATGAATATTTTGGGATTTTGAATAAGAGAACAGGAAAAGTAAATTGCAAAGGAAATCAAATGACAAAAAGAGGTCTTGGCAAGGTTTGGTGGTCAAGGATCTCTATCCTTATCACTAACCACAACATGAGAATTGGCAAGGATCAATCCCATTAAATCATCCTCTAACCAGCAAAAGAAAGTCAAATGAGCTATATCAATCCAAGTCCATAAGTCCTAATTCTCCACGAATTCAATTAGTGAGAACTAGAGTCAATGGCTACCAATCATCAATTACTTGGACATTAGTAACTCAAAAGTTCCTAAGTTACCATCCGAAGCCAAGAACATAAAATCCTACTCTAACATCCTTCCAAGCATTTTATCAAACACTTGGAAGGCATAAAATAAAAGTATAGAAAAGTAGTAGGAGAACAATAAATCCAAATAACCAATTGTAAATATAAATTAGGACAATTAAAGGAAGAAGCAATAAACATAAAATACTTCAAATTGTAGTAATAAGAAATTGAATCTCACATGAAGAGTTCATAAACTAAATTAGCAAAATAAGAAAATCACAATGAGGAATAGATAACTAAAGTTCTAGAACAATAATAGTAGAAGAAACCTAAATTAAAGTAAATTAGAAATCTAAAATTAAGAAGAAATAAGACTAAGAACCCAAAAACCTAGAGCGAGGAGAGAGCCTCTCCCCCTAGAAACGACATCTAAAACCTAAAGTGTGAATAATGAGAAGTGTGTCCTTGATTCCTCCACTCTGCAGCCTCTAATAAGTATTTTCGGGCTTAAAACTGGGCCAAAAATACCCCAAAAATTGCCCCCAGCGATTTCTGATACGTCCAGTACGTGACTCTGTCACGCGTACGCGTCGCCCACACGTACGCGTCGCTTGTCTGCCGCACTATTCACCCGTACGCGTGCTTCACGAGTGCGTGTCACTTAACTGCATGGCAACTATGGCAAATTTTATATCATTTTGAAGCCTCAGATGTTAGCTTTCCAATGCATCTAAAACCACCTCAGTTAGACCTCTATAGCTCAAGTTATGATCGATTGAATATGAAGAGGTCAGGGTTGACAGCTTAGCAATTTCTTCAGCTTCTTGTATTCCTTCCACTTTTGCATGCTTCCTTTCCATCCTCTAAGCCATTCCTATCCTGTAATATCTGAAAACACTTAACACACATATCAAGGCATCGAGTGGTAATGAGAGAGGATTAAACATAGCAAATTTAAGGCCAAAGAAGCATGTTTTCAATCATAGCACAAAATTAGGAAGGAAAGTGTAAAACATGCGAATTTTGTGAATAAATGTGAGAATAGTGGATAAAATTCACTCAATTAAGCACAAGATGTACCACGAAATAGTGGTGCATCATCCCTCTAGGGTGTTGAACGCCCAGGATACCCCCTTCCTGGCGTTCAACGCCAGCTCCACACTCATTTTGGGGCGTTAAACTCCCAAGCTGCCCCCTGGCTGGCATTCAACGCCAGCTTTCCTCTCTTTTTGGGGCATTGAATGCCTAGGCTACCCCCTGTCTGGCGTTCAACGCCAACTATTCCTCCTCAATGGGCGTTGAATGTCCAGAGGGGATCAGGGGGAGGAGCTTCTTAGCTCCTTCATTGGCATTGGATGCCTAGTTCTCTCCTTGTCTGGCGTTCAACGCCAGCAAGGGACTTTTTCTAGGGTGTATTGTTTTCAATTCTGAGTGTTTCTGTCACTGTTCTAAGTGCTGCACATGATCACAAACGTCTAAAAGCAAGAGAAGAACTTAAAATATCAAACTTAAAGAAAATAAAAACATTATGCTAATGGTTAGGTTGCCTCCCAACAAGCGTTTCTTTACCGTCATTAGCTTGACAGACAGCTCCATTACGGAGGTAGATAGGGGCTCAAAACTTCACCCCTAAGAGTGAACTTTTTTCCTGTGCTCTCATGGTGAGCTCCAAATGCTCTAGAGACCGGATCCTATTCACTTTGTGTAGAACGACTGGATTCTTAGTGAAGACAACTCTCATGCCAGGTGAGAGGCCTTCTGTGGGGATCTTTTTGTCCCTCCAGCCTTTAGGTACCTTCTTTTTAGTACCTTCCTATCCCAGTGCTTGATGATGGTTGCCCAATACCAAAATTAGAGTTGGTGTCCGGGGGATCAGTGAAGCTTTGTATTGAGAGGGAAGGTTGAAACATCATGTTTTGCATGATGGTACTCCTCTGTCAAGGGGAGATTGAGGGTTGAGTATCTTGAACAAGATACAATCTTCATGTAGTCTCAAGTCTATCTCTCCTCTTTCCACATCAATAATGGCCTTAGCAGTGGCTAGGAAAGGACTTCTAAGGATATTGGATTCATTTCTGTCATCTCTAGTGTCTAGAATCACAAAGTATACGGGGATGTAAAGGTCTTCAACCTTTACTAGGACATCCTTCACCATACCATACGCCCTTTTTATGGTCTTGTCTGCCATCTCCAATGAGATTATGGCATGCTACATCGGTAGAATTCCTAGCCTCTTTATTACAGACAGAGCCATCAGATTGATGCGTGAGCCAAGGTCACATAGTGCCTTCTCAAAGGTGATGGTCCCTATAGTACAGGGAATCAGGAAGCTTCCAGGATCCGGCAGCTTTTGAGGAAGCTTCTTCTGAACCAGGGCACTGTACTCCTTAGCCAGTACCACAGGCACTTCTTCATCCTCTAATGCCTCTATATGATAGGAGTTGGCCTTCAGTTTTCTGAGGATGGCCAAGTACCGAGCAATTTGCTTTTCCTTAGACTCCTCATCCTCTTCTGAAGAAGAGTATTCTTCCGGTTCCTCTCTCAGCATAGGGGCGTGCAAGGTGACATTATTAGTCTCCTTATAAACCACTATTTTATGGTATATTTTGGATTGAATTTAATGGATTTTGTCAACTATTCTCACACTTATTCTTGTACATTGCATGTTTTTAAGTTTCCTTCCTAATTTTGTGCTATGATTGAAAATATGCTTCCTAGGCCTTTAAATCGCTAATTTTTAATCCTCTATTATTATCATTCGATGCCGTGATATGTGCTTTAAGTGATTATAGGATTTATAGAGCAGGAATGGCATAGAGGATGAAGAGGAAGCATGCTAAAGTGGAAGAAACACAAGAATTTGAAGATTTAAGAAGCTGAAAATGACGCGTGCACATGACTAAAGTGTGCACGTGACCAAGCCATTTTCCAAGCGACGCGTACGCGTGACTGATGCGTACGTGTGACTAGGAGCGCCGTCCACTGACGCGTACACGTGACTGATGCGTACACATGACCTTGTGCAGAGTTCAGGCAACGTGTACGTATGGCTGACGTATTCGCATGACGAGCGTCACTGATAAACCACTATTTTATGGTTTATATTGTATTTAATTGAGTGGTTTTATCAAGCTTTTCACCCACTTATTCATAGGATTTGCATGATTTTACAATTCCTTCCTAGTTTAGTTCTATGATTGAAAACATGCTTCTTTGGTCTTAATTTAGCTAATCTTAATCCTCTCTTATTACCATTCGATGCCTTGATCTGTGCGCTAAGTGTTTCAGGCTTCATAGGGCAGGAATGGCTTAGAGAATGAAGAGGAAGCATGCAAAAATGGAAGAAACACAAGGAATTGAGGAGATGACCAGCGAGAAGTCACGCGGTCGCATGGCTTACGCGACCGTGCGAAATGGAAGAAATCAGAGTGACGCGTGGATGCGACAGCGCGGATTGGAAGCTGCACGAACGACGCAAATGCGTGGACGATGCACACGCGTGGTACGAAAAACGTTGAGTGACGCGATCGCGTGGACGACGCAGACGCGTGACGTGCGCAATCTACAGAATTATAAAAGTCACTGGCAGAGATTCTGGGCTGCATTTCAACCCAGTTTTTGGCCCAGAAACACAGATTAAAGTCAGAGAACATGCAAAGACTCAACATGCTTTCATAATTCACTTTTCATAGTTTTAGATGTAGTTTTTAGAGAGAGAGGTTCTCTCCTCTCTCTTAGGATTTAGGATTAGGATTCCTCTTAAAGGATTTAGAAATATTTTCATCTTCTTCAATTACAGGTTCAATGTTCCTTTTATTTATTTCCTCAATTTAGTTTATGGATTTCTATGTTCAACTCAACTTCTTTATTTGGCTACAACTGCCCATGTTACATTTGATATCTTTATTAATTCATGATTTTGAGGTATTTCAGATCTAAGATTCTTATTTAGCTTTTTATATTATTGGCTTTAATTGATTAACTGGAAGCACTTGAGTTATCAACTATTCATGATTGATTGTTATGTCGGCTAATTAACTGGAATTCCACTAACTCTAGTCTTTCCTTAGGAGTTGGCTAGGACTTGGGAAATCTAACCAATTGGTTCACTTGACTTTCCCTTGCTTACGCAAAGGTTAACTAAGTGGGATTAACTTCCATTCTTATAGGAGTAACTAGGATAGGACTTCCGAATTTTCATATCTTGCCAAGAGTTTATTTTATAGTTAATTATTTATTTTATTTGTCATTTAATTTACTTGTTCCTCACTTTCAAAACCCCAATTTACAAAACCCATAACCAATAATAAGAACATACCCCCTGCAATTCCTTGAGAAGACGACCCGAGGTTTGAATACTCGGTTATCAATTTTAAAAGGGTTTGTTACTTGTGACAACCAAAAACGTTTGTAAGAAAGGTTGATTGCTTGGTTTAGTAACTATACTTACAACGAGAGTTTACTATAACTTCTAAACCATCAATCTTCAGTTCTTCAGTCACATGCTGATTTTGGGACAGACACACTTACACTTTAACTTAGTTTTTGAGTTTTTGAAATTCTAGTTAGAGAAACTCCTGCTTCTCTCTAGATTTTTTTATTTTCTTAGTTTATTTTCAATTGGATCTTGAGAGAAACTGATGCTACCTTCATTTCTAGTATTTTCCTTTTGGGTTTTCTTCTTTAATTCCCCTAGTACTCTTTTTAATTTGGTTATTTTCAATTCATGTTTGGATCTTGTTACTCTTGAATTTTGTTAATACATTGAGTTATTTCCATATCCATTGTTATTGCTTGTTTTGTTATTGTTGATTTTTGTTAGTGTTAATTTGAAATGAGTTATTTTCCTTGTTTTTATCATGTCTTTTATCTTTGCTCACCAAGTGTTTAAGGAAAGGTCATCCATGATCATGGAGTAGATTTCCTCGCTTGGTTTGGGGTTGAGTAATTGGAGACACTTGAATTGTTATATTCAAGTGTTGATTGGTGATTGAAAATTGCTAATTAGCTTGAAACTCACCAACTCTAGTTCTTCTCTATGAAGTGACTAGGACTTGTAAGCTAAAGTCAATTGTTTCACTTAACTTTACCTTCAATTGTTAGAGGATAACTAAGTGAGAGCAATGAGCCTTTACCATCACACTTAGGAAAGACAATGACGATAGAAATTCTGATTCTCACTCCTAACCAAGACCTTTTATATTGATTAATTATCAACTCTTGCTAGTTATCTATTGCTCTAATTTCTAGTTATTTATTTTTCTTGTTCTCAACTTCAAAAATCTCCAGGAAATTCTATCCAATAATTTTCATCTTCTATCAACTCCTAAGGAGAACGACCTGGGATTCTACTCCCGGTTATTAATTTTAGTTGTGACACACATTTTAACTTTGACTAGTAGAAATGTCATTGGTTGTACTCTGCAACGTTGATTTCGAAAAATACTTTTGATAATTCTTGACCGACATTTATCCGCTTGTCAAGTTTTGGCGCCGTTGCTGAGAAGTAGCATATGTCTGCTATGTTATTAGTTGGTGTAAATATATTCATATTTGCATAATTGCATCTTTTATTTGTGTGCTAGTTGGGTATTAGTAGTATTTATTAGTTATTTTGCTTAATATATTTTGTTGCCATGAGCTCTATGTTTCTTTTATTGAATGACACATTCATTACCGGATCCGAGCTTAGCCCCATTTGATCCCGAAATTGAAAGAACCGTATCACAAATTAGGCAAGCTTGAAGGTGAAGGGGTTCCCCCAATTCACCAAACTTATCCGATGTTGAATCCGAGGCGTTATTTAAGGAAGAAACGAACTCCTCTCCCACTAAATCTATTGATGTCTCTTCCATTGATTTAGGTACCGATACTATGGCCGCTCCTAGAAAAATCACTATCAAGGAGCGGGAGCTCCGAATTTCACTCTCTAACCATTTGAAGTGCGTCATCCGACTTTGAATGCCGATTTTGAGCTAAAGACCTCATTGATTAATCTACTTCCTAAGTTCCATGGTCTACCCGCTCAAGATCCCATCAACCACCTTAGAGACTTTCAAACAGCTTATTCAACTACTAGGCGGTATGGTGCGGATGAGGTTGCCATTTGGTTATATGTTTTCCCATTTCTCTTGAGGAAAGGGCAAAGGAGTGGTTCTGTACTTAACCCGAAAATGTTGTCACTAATTGGGATTTGCTTAGAAGGGAATTTTTGGACAGGTACCGGAGGTCACAGATAGATTGAGGAAGGAAATATCTTGCATCATTCAAGGTGAATCAGAAACTCTTTATGAGTATTGGGAACATTTAGGAAGCTCCTTGATTCGTGCCCCCATCACATGATTGATGAATTGGTGCTAATTAGTTACTTTTGCCAAGGCATGAAGCCTAAAGCTAAGGTCCTTTTGGATGCTTCGAGTAATAGCTCTATGACAAAGTACAAAACGGCGGCGGAAGCGTGACAACTTATCACCGATTTAGTTAAATCTACTCAACATGCAAGGCAAAGGAGTAATCATCCCAAGGCTATTGCGAAGGTCTCTTCTAGTACTGAGTCCGCCCTTACCAAGACCTTGGGAGAGATGACCAATATCCTCAAGCAACTCCAACTCAATCAATAACAACCTCTACCTCCTCCACAACAACAATGTCAATAGTTAGTCCCTTAAAGAGTATGGTGGAATTTGTGCTTGTTATTCTCATTATACTGATGAATGTCCACAACTCCAAGAGGACAATACTTTGGCGGCTAGTAGTGCGGAATTACACTTCGCATCACTGAACCAGCAAGTGCATTGGGTCGTCCAAGTAATACCTGAGTGAGTCAAGGTTGATCCCACAAGGATTGTGATTTGAAGCAAGCTATGGTTATCTTGTAAATCTTAGTCAGGCAGATATAAAGGTTGTTTGTTTGTTTAAAGAGCATAAAAGGAAAATAAAGAAAATGTTACTAGGTTAATGTGTTTGCAATGATAAGAAGATGGTTAAGGCTTGGAGATGCTTTGTTCTTCTGGATTAATTCTGGTCTTATTGTCTTTTTCAACTGTGAGTGATTTCTTCTATGGCAGGCTGTATGTGATCAACACCGGTTGAGAGGTCGCCAATGCTCCTCCAGAATTGAACCCCAGGCTTAGTGTGGATCCATTCTGATTGAGGGTGAAGCTCCTGCAGTTCATTCTGCTAGTGATCCTACTCAAAATATCATAGACAAGGTCGAATCTTCTGGATCAGAGAATACTGTGCCTTTGGTTCTAGCCTCTACCAGAAATACTCTAATCTCCCCGTACATCAGCTGAACTGGTGTCTCGAGAAGTCCCCAACGAAGTCGTGGATTAGACATCTAATCGATGTATAATTAAGCTAGTGGTTCATCATTATCCAATGAAAGACTCACTTCGAACCCATGTAGAATGATATAACCTTGTGCCGGTTCAACGCATTCATAATGATGAAGAACGAATATACATCTTAGAGTAGAGAATCAAACACGTATTGAGATAGAACAGTAGTACTTTATTAATCCATAAAACTCAGCAGAGCTCCTCCCCTCATCCTCAGAGGTTTAGAAACTCATACTGATAGAAAATACAATGTGAAATTCGAACACTGGCTAGAGGGAGCTTGATTGAGATCCACGTGCTACGAGGCCTCTAGGACATTGAACGCTGGCTAGGGGATCCTTCTTGGGCGTTGGACACCGGTCTCTTCTCATTTGGGTGTTGTATGCCAGAATAGAGCAAGAGGCTGGCATTGAACACTAGTTTTGGGCCTTTAATTCTGAAGTAAAGTATAGACTATTAAACATTGCTGGAAAGCTCTAGATGTTAGCTTTTCATAGCCATTAAGAACGCTACATTTGGACTTTTGTAGCTCTAGAAAATCTCTTTCGAGTGCAAGGAGGTCAAATTCAAACAGCATCTGCAGTGCTTTCTCTATCTCTGAATCAGACTTTGGCTCTAGCTCCTCAATTTCAGCCAGAAAATACCTGAAATTGCATTAAAACACAAAAACTCAAAGTAGAATCCAAAAATTTGAATTTTGCACTAAAAACTATGAAAAATTAATGAAACTTAAACAAAACATACTAAAAATTATATGAAAGTGATGCCAAAAAGCGTATAAAATATCTGTTCATCAGCGGCCACCAAGATTATTACAACCATCCAAATCAAGGGTATTATCAACAAGGCAGTAACTATAATCAAGGTGGTAACTACAATCAAGGTTGGCAAGATAATCCCAACCAAGGATGGATAGACAACTACAACCAAGGAGGAAGAGACAATGGTGTAAACCAAAGGTACCGGTATCAACAAAACCCTCCTTACGAACAACAAAACCAAGGTCAAAGGTACCAACCACCTCACCAAAGGCAAGCTCAAGTACCTCATCTCACTTAACCACAAGTCCCCTAAATTACCTACCCTTCTTCTTCTGCCAACCAAGATGAAACCCTTCACTCTATTCTTCAAGGGCAAAAGGAGTTTCAAACTAAAATTGCCTCTAGCATCACCTATCTCACCTCTACTATCCAAGCTCTTATATCTCGTATGGACCCACCCTCTACATCCAATACTCAACCTTCAAGCTCTAGTACACTTCCCTCTCAACCCTTACCTAATCCTAAGGGTGGAATCAATGCCATCACCTTGAGGTCTGGCACTACATTTCAAGAGAGGAGTCCCGAGGAGCTAAGCTCAAGAGAAGACACTCAAGATGAAGATGTTGTTGAGGTAGAAGATGTTGAAGACGAGGATGCGGTACAAGAGGCGGTTAAAGAAGAAGTTGCTCAACCTAAGGATGGAGTTTCTAAGGAAGAAAATGTTTTGAAAGAGGCTATTCCAATTCCTTTTCCACACCTAGCTAGGAGGACTAAAAAGTAAGTGGAGCTAGATCCCAAGATGGTGGATATCTTTAAAAATGACAAGATAACTATTCTCCTTTTTTATGCCATTCGCCAAGTTCCTAAGTATACTAAGTTTCTAAAATATTTGTGCATGAATAAGGAGAAGATTCATGATTTAGAAACTATTCCTTTGGGTAGCTCAATTTCTGCTTTGATGGGTGCTATACCGGAGAAATGTGGTGATCCCGGTACAATTTGTTGATTGCATGTGTGACCTAGGTAATTGTGTCAGCATTATGCCTTTATCTGTTTATGATGCATTGAAGCTTCCACTGTTGAAAAGGTCGGCACCCATTTTGTTTTAGCGGATAAAAGCATAATCTCGGTGGTTGGCAATGCGGAAGATGTCTTATTGAGAATTAAGGGGTTGACTTTTCCAATTGGTTTCTACTTTCTTAAGATGCTCCCTAATGACTCTGGAAGACCATCATCTATCTTGGTTGGGAGGCTGTTATTGAAAACCTCGCGGTTTAAATTTGATGCTTTTTCGGGTGCCTACTCTTTTGAAATTGATGGAAGAGCAGTGAGTTTCAATCTTGATGAGGCTATGAAGCATCCACCTGAGGACTATTCTATCTTCCAGTGTGACATGATTGATGATATTGTAGATGAAGTCCACCAGGATATAGTTGATGAGAAGAACATGGTTCAAGGTGCAAGTGTGGGGAAACCTTCTGAATATGATGAAGACACCTTGCCACCTCCGATGCTACCGGATAATCAAGTGCCAAGTCATGAGCCAAATATAGAATTGAAGCCACTTCTACCTCACCTTAAGTATGCTTATCTTGAAGAGAATCAAAAGCTCCCGGTGATCATTGCAAAGGAGCTTACCTCCCAACAAGAGGATAGATTGCTTAATGTCTTACGAAGAAACAAGAAAGCTATTGGGTGGAGGTTGGTGGACATAGTTGGTATAAGCCCCCAAGTTTGTGAGTATTGAATTTTTGTAGAGGAGGGAGCCAAACTTATCTGTCAACCTCAAAGGCCGTTGAACCCCACAATTCTAGAAGTTGTGAAGAAAGAAATGACCCGACTACTTGAGGCCGACATTATCTATCCAATATCGGATAGTGAGTGAGTTAGCCCGATACAGGTGGTTCCAAAGAAGTCCGGCATCACCATAGTCAAGAATAAGCTCGAGAATGGGGAACTCATGGTAACAAGAGTGCAGAATTTATGGAGAGTTTGTATCGACTACAGGCACTTGAACTTGGCCACTCGCAAGGATCACTACTGGTGCACGAATTTGCAATCCGTACAACTAACCAGCAAGTGCACTGGGTCGTCCAAGTAATACCTTACACGAGTAAGGGTCGATCCCACGGAGATTATTGATTTGAAGCAAGCTATGTTTATTTTATTAATCTTAGTCAGGATGCCAATAAGGTTATTTGGATTTAATTGTAAGAAGAAAAAGTGTTTGGAATAAGGAATTGTAACTTTATTAATGGAGAATATGTTGGAGTTTTGGAGATGATTTGTCCTCTGAATTTCTACAATGTAATATTCAACTCAATTGTTTGTAAAGTTTCATCCATGGCAAGCTGTATGTAGGGTGTCACCATCGTCAGTGGCTACTTCCCATCCTCTCAGTGAAAACGGTCCAGATGCTCTGTCACAGCACAGTTAATCAGCTGTTGGTTCTCGATCATGTTGGAATAGGATCCATTGATCCTTTTGCGTTTGTCATCACGCCCAGCAATCGCGAGTTTGAAGCTCGTCACAGCCATTCAATCCTTGAATCCTACTCGGAATACCACAGACAAGGTTTAGACTTTCCGGATCCTCAAGAGTGGCCGCCATCAGTTCTAGCTTATACCACGAAGATTCTGATTAAGGAAGCTAAGAGATGTTCATTCAATCTGATGTAGAACGGAGGTGTTTGTCAGGCACACGTTCATGGATTGAGGAAGGTGATGAGTGTCACAGATCATCACCTCCTTCACAATTAAGCGCGAATGAATATCTTAGATAGGAACACACACACGTTTGAATGAAATAGAAACAATTGCATTAATTCATTGAGACGCTGCAGAGCTCCTCACCCCCAACAATGGAGTTTAGAGACTCATGCCGTCAAAGTGTATAAAATTCAGATCTGAAAATGTCATGAGGTGCAAAATAAGTCTCTAAAAGTTGTTTAAATAGTAAACTAATAACCTAGGTTTATAGAAAATGAGTAAACTATGATAGATAGTGCAGAAATCCACTTCTGGGGCCCACTTGGTGTGTGCTGGGGCTGAGACTTAAGTTTCTCACGTGCTTGGACTGTTTCTGGAGTTGAACGCCAGGTTGTGACATGTTTTGGGCGTTGAACTCCAACTTGTAACCTGTTTCTGGCGCTGGACGCCAGACAGCAGCATGACACTGGCATTAAACGCCAGTTTACATCTTCTATCTTCGTGCAAAGTATGAACTATTATATATTGCTGGAAAGCCCTGGATGTCTACTTTCCAACGCCGTTGAGAGCGCGCTAATTGGACTCCTGTAGCTCTATAAAATCTATTTCGAGTGCAGAGAGGTCAGAATCCAACAGCATCAGCAGTCCTTTTTCAGCCTAACTCAGATTTTTGCTCAGCTCCCTCAATTTCAGCCAGAAAATACCTGAAATCACAGAAAAACACACAAACTCATAGTAAAGTTCAGAAATATGATTTTTGCCTAAAAACTAATACTATTCTACTAAAAACTAATTAAAACATGCTAAAATCTACATGAAATTACCCCCAAAAAGCGTATAAAATATCCGCTCATCACAACACCAAACTTAAACTGTTGCTTGTCCTCAAGCAACTAGATAAATAAAATAGGATGAAAAGAAATTAAGAAGCAATAATATCTCAAGAGTTTTAAGTGAAGCTCAGATTCTTATTAGATAAGCGGGGCTTGTAGCTTTTTGCTTCTGAATAGTGTTGGCATCTCACCTTATCCCTTGAAATTCAGAATGGTTGGCATCCATAGGAACTCAGAATTCAGATAGTATTATTGATTCTCCTAGTTTAATATGTTGATTCTTGAACACAGTTACTTTATGAGTCTTGGCCGTGGCCCTAAGCACTTTGTTTTCCAGTATTACTACCAGATACATAAATGCCACAGACACATGACTGGGTGAACCTTTTCAGATTGTGACTCAGCTTTGCTAAAGTCCCCAGCTAGAGGAGTCCAGAGCTCTTAAGCACACTCTTTTTGCTTTGGATCATGACTTTAACCACTCAGTCTCAAGCTTTTCACTTGGACCTGCATGCCACAAGCACATGGTTAGGGACAGCTTGATTTCGCCGCATAGGCCTGGAATTACTTCCTTGGGCCCTCTTATCCATTGATGCTCAAAGCCTTGGATCCTTTTCACCCTTGCCTTTTGGTTTTAAGGGCTATTGGCTTTTTCTTTTTCTTGATCCAATGATTTCTTGTACAAGTGTTTTTTTTTTTCACTGCTTTTTCTTGCTTCAAGAATCAAATTCATGATTTTTCAGATCATCAATAATATTTTTCGTGTTCCTCATTCTTTCAGAAGCCAACATACGTAAAATTCAGGATAAAATATGCAATGTTCAAGCATTCATTCAGAGAACAAAAAGTATTGCCACCACATATAATTAATTATAATTTTTATTGTTAAGAACTCGAAAAATATAATTTACTCCTTTATTCTAAAAATCTACTATTTTATTCATGTCTGATGATGATGAGAAAAATAAATTATAACTTAATTGGAAATAAAACCAGAATAGATATGCTAATTACTACTACTAATACTATATAACTTCTAAGGTAAATTTCTAAAATAACACTATCACAGAGTTAAAGCTAAAATTAGAACTCAACAACCTGTGTTTTGGGAAGTGGATGTTCCTTTTATCTGTGGGTTGCTTGGTCCTTCAAGGATTAATTTCTGGCGCTTCAGCTCCCCTAAATCACGCCCTTGCTCTTCTTGTTCCTTAAGCAGTTTGCAAAGCATGCTACTTTGATTGTTCTGTTCTTCCTTTATTTGGTTCATAGCTTCTTGCAATTTGGAAATAGATGCTTCAAGATGTTCCCAATATTCGAATTGAGGAAGTTCTGGGAGGACTTCTTGTGCTCTCCTCTTGATTGGATCATCCTGCAGCTGTTGTCTTTCCATTGATATTTTAGTGATTGGCCTTTCAACTGAAATATACTCTGTTATTCCCATCTTCACTCCGGCATCTCTGCAGAGCATAGAAATTAAGCTTGGATAGGCCAATCTGGCATCCTTGGAATTCTTGTTTGCTATTTTGTATAGTTCACACGAGATCAGTTGATGGACTTCTACTTCTTTTCCCAACATGATGCAGTGAATCATCACTGCTCTTTTAACAGTAACTTCAGAACGGTTGCTGGTGGGCAATATAGAATGCCCAATGAAATCCAGCCAACCTCTAGCAGCTGGTTTGAGATCTTCTCTTTTGAGTTGATTTGGGATGCCAGTTGTGCTGGTGGTCCACCTGGCTTTAGGGATGCATATATCCTCTAGAATCTTGTCCAGGACTTTGTTTACCCTCATCATTCTCCTATTAAAGGAGTCTGGGTCATCCTTCAGTTGAGGAAGCTTAAAGATCTCCCTGATTTTGTCAGGATGGGTGTGAACAATCTTTCCTCTGACTAAGTTCCGATGATCATAGAGGGCATCTCCAATTATTCTTTGCCTGTATGTCTGCCATAGATTTGCATAGAACTCCTGAACCATATTCCTTCCCACTTTCGTTTCAGGATTAGCTAGGATTTCCCAGTTCCTGTTTCGAATTTGTTCTTGGATCTCCGGATATTCATCTTCTTTCAAATCGAACTTGACTTCCGGGATCACTGATCTTAGACTCATTATTTTGTAGTAATGGTCTGAATGTTCTTTAGTTAAGAACTTCCCTTGATTCCAAAGTGGCTTTGGAATATTCTCTTTCTTACCTCTTGGGTTGGGTTATTTTCCTTTAGGGGCCATGATCAAAGTGAGTATGTTTTTTGTGATCACGGATAAGCACACCAAACTTAGAGGTTTGCTTGTCCTCAAGCAAAAGAAAAGAGAGAAGAGGGATAGAAGGAGAGCAGGTGTGGAATGGTGGATGATGAGAGGGGCGCCGAAAGTGGATATAAAGGGAGGGGGTGGGTTTTCGAAAATAAGAAAAAGATATAAGATAAAAGATATGATTTATAAAAGATAAATATGACAAGAAAAGGATATAATTTAAAAAGATATGAATGATATTTAAAAATAAATTTGAAATTTATAATTTGAAAAAGATTTTAAAAGATAATTAAGTTTGAAAAAAATTGGAAAAAGAGTTGGATTGGATTGGAAAAAGGTTTATGTTTATGTATGAAGCTATATTATTTTTGAAAAAGGGATTTTAGAAATTAGGGTTCATAGAAAACTATTTTGATTTGAAGGATGACATTTTGAAACATGTTTATGCAAGAAATCATGATTCGAAACATAAAAAATTAGAAAATTTGTAAAGGAAAATGAATTTTACCTCCTCCCCACCATCCTGGCGTTAAACGCCTAACTGCTGCATGTTTTGGGCGTTTAACGCCCAATTGATGCTTCTCCTGGGCGTTCAACGCCCAGTTGTTGCTTCTTTCTGGCGTTGAATGCCAGGAAGTCCTTTGTCACTGGGCGTTTTTCTAAACGCCCAGGATGCTATAATTTTGGCATTAAACGCCCAGAAGGTGCTTCTTTCTGGCGTTCAACGCCCAGAAGATGCTCCTTTCTGGCGTTCAATGCCCAGATGGCTATCCTTACTGGCATTGAACGCCCAGTGGATGCTTCTTTTGGGCGTTCAACGCCCAAAACATTTCTTACTGGCTTTTTCACGCCAGTGAGCTTCCAAATTCCCCTGTAACTCTGTGAATTCAATCAATTGCTTTTTTACCTTGAAGATATTTTGACATATACCTGTAAAAATCAATTAATTAACAAAAACAAATAAAATTAAATTTTGTGAATGGCTGGGTTGCCTCCCAGCAAGCGCTTCTTTAATGTCGTTAGCTGGACTATTATTAAGCTTTAATTAAGTCTCAGTTTTGAGCATTCTTGCTCAAAATTGCTTTCAAGATAATGTTTAACTCTCTGTCCATTAACAATGAACTTTTTGTTAGAGTCATTATCCTGAAGCTCTACGTATCCATATGGTGATACACTTGTAATTACATATGGACCTCTCCACCGGGATTTTAATTTTCCGGGGAATAATTTGAGCCTAGAATTAAATAGCAGAACTTTTTGCCCCGGCTCAAAGACTCTGGATGACAATTTCTTATCATGCCATCTTTTTGCTTTTTCTTTGTAAATTTTTGCATTCTCGAAAGCATTGAGTCTAAATTCCTCTATCTCATTTAACTGAAGCAATCGTTTTTCTCCAGCTAACTTGGCATCAAGGTTCAGGAATCTGGTTGCCCAGTAGGTCTTATGTTCCAGTTCCACTGGCAAGTGACATGCCTTTCCATACACAAGCTGGTATGGAGAGGTCCCTATAGGGGTCTTGAATGCTGTTCTGTATGCCCACAGAGCACTATCTAAGCTTCTTGCCCAATCCTTTCTACGGTTAATTACAGTCCGTTCCAGGATTCTTTTAAGTTCTATATTAGAGACTTCAGCTTGCCCATTTGTCTGTGGATGATATGGAGTGGCTACCCTGTGGCTAACTCCATAACGAACCAAAGCAGAGTAAAGCTGTTTATTGCAGAAATAAGTGCCCCCATCACTGATTAATACTCTAGGGGTACCAAATCTGCTAAAGATGTGTTTCTGGAGGAATTTTAACACTATTTTAGTGTCATTAGTAGGTGTTGCAATAGCTTCCACCCATTTGGATACATAATCCACTGCCACCAGAATATAAGTATTTGAGTATGATGGTGGGAAAGGTCCCATGAAGTCAATACCCTATACATCAAACAACTCAATCTCCAAGATCCCTTGTTGAGGCATGGCATTACTGTGAGGCAGATGACCAGATCTTTGGCAACTATCACAATTAAGTACAAACACTTGGGAATCTTAATAGAGAGTAGGCCAGTAGAAGCCACATATTGACCTCTCTTACCAGAGAGTCAATGATATCAACACTCATGTAGTCATTTGGGGTGTCTAGATGTTGCATAGCTTTTACAACTTTCAACTTGAACTCCTCCTCATTGACTCTCAGGGTTACTTCCCCTTTTTGGACGTCAATGAGGGTTCGGCCAGTTGCTAGGAAAGGTCTTCCTAGAATGAGAGTTGCACTCTTGTGCTCCTCCATTTCCAGCACCACAAAGTCAGTAGGAAAGGCAAATGGCCCAACCTTGACAATCATGTCTTCAATCACGCCCGATGGGTATTTAATGGAGCCATCAGCAAGTTGAAGACATATCCGGGTTGGTTTGACTTCTTCAGTTAAACCAAGCTTTGTGATAATAGATGCAGGTATTAGGTTGATACTTGCCCCAAGGTCACATAGAGCTTGCTTGGTGCAAGTACCCTCTAATGTGCATGGTATCATAAAGCTTTCGGGATCCTTAAGCTTCTCAGGTAAGCTTTCTAGGATAACTGCACTGTATTCTTCAGTGAGGTAAACTTTTTCAGTTTTCCTCTAATCCTTCTTATGACTTAAGATCTCTTTCATGAACTTGGCATAAGAGGGTATTTGCTCAAGTGCTTCTGCAAACGGAATCTTTATTTCAAGAGTCCTGAGATAGTCTGCAAAGCGGGCAAATTGCTTATCCTGTTCCGCTTGGCAGAGTTTTTGAGGATAAGGCATTTTGGCTTTGTATTTCTCAACCTTAGTTGCTGCAGGTTTATTACCTGTAGAAGTGGGTTGGGAAGCCTTTTTAGAAGGGTTGTTATTAGCACTTGTATGTGACTGATCCCCCACTGGCGTTTGAATGCCAAGGGTGGAAGCTGGAGTTGCATTAGACGCCAACTCCTTATCTGTTACTGGCGTCTGAACGCCAGAACTGTGCTTCCCTTGGGCGTTCAACACCGGATTCATGCTTGTTTCTGGCGTTGAACGCCAGGAATGAGCATGGTCTGGGCGTTCAGCGCCAGCCTTATTCCTCTCTGGGCTCTGATTGTCCTCAGAGGGATTTTGAGTAGCCGTTTGTTCATTTCTTGGCTTCCTGCTGCTTTGAAGTGAGGTATTTAATGTTTTCCCATTTCTTAATTGAACTGCTTGGCATTCTTCTGTTATTTTTTTTGACAGTTGCTTTTCTGTTTACTTTAACTGTACTTCCATATTCCTGTTAGCTATTTTTGTTTCCTGTAGTAATTCCTTGAATTCGGCTAGCTGCTGAGTTAGAATGTCTAATTGCTGATTGAATTCATTAGCCTGATCTACAGGACTGAGTTCAGTAGTTACTGTTTTAGCTTCTTCTTTCATAGAAGATTCACTACTTAAGTACAGATGCTGATTTTTGGCAACTGTATCAATAAGCTCTTGAGTTTCTTCAATTGTTTTTCTCATATGTATAGATCCACCAGCTGAGTGATCTAGAAAAATCTGAGCCTTTTCTGTAAGCCCATAGTAGAAGATGTCTAATTGCACCCACTCTGAAAACATCTCAGAGGGGAATTTTCTTAGCATTTCTCTGTATCTCTCCCAGGCATCATAAAGGGATTCATTATCTCCTTGTTTGAAGCCTTGGATGCTTAGCCTTAGCTGTGTCATCTATTTTGGAGGAAAGTAGTGATTCAGGAATTTTTCTGACAGCTGTTTCCATGTCTTTATGCTGTTCTTAGGTTGGTTATTTAACCACCTCTTAGCTTGATCTTTTACAGCAAATGGAAACAGTAGTAATCTGTCTTATCATGCACTGTGTCAGCAATTTGTAAAAATTATGCCAAAAACTCTGTAGGTTCTTCATGTGGAAGACCGGAATACTGGCAGCTTTGCTGCACCAAGATAATGAGCTGAGGATTCAACTCAAAGCTACTAACTCCAATGGAGGGTATACAGATACTACTCCCATATGAAGCAGTAGTGGGGTTAGCATATGACCCCAGAGTCCTCCTGGACTGTGCATTTCCACTTAGTTCCATGATGGAGCAAGGGAGATGATATAGATGTTGATATTTTTTGTTTTATTTAATTTATTATATAAAGAAAATTGATTTTTGAAATAGAATAAAATAAAAAAATTGAAATAAAAATAAAATAAATAAAGAAAGAAAATTAAAAATTTGAAAACTTTTATGAAGATTTTCGAAAATTTGAGGAGAGAGAAAGTGATTAGGATATTTTTGAAAAAGATATATTTTTTTTGAATTTTGAATTTTATGATGAAAGAGAAAAACACATAAAAGACACAAGACTTAAAATTTTTTAGATCTAATGCTCCTTATTTTTGAAAATTTTGGAGGGAAAATACCAAGGAACACCAAACTTAAAAATTTTAAAATCAAAACACAAGAAAGACTCAAGAACACCTTGAAGATTCACAAGAACACCAAGAACAAAAGAAAGAACACCAAACTTAAAATTTTTAGAAAACCAAGATAAATTTTCGAAAATTAAAGAAAGATCAACAAGAAAACACCAAACTTAAAGTTTGGCACAAGATTAAATCAAGAAAATTTATTTTTGAAGAAAAAATTTTAAAAAGAAGATACCCAATTGCCAAGAGCATAAGCCAACGCTATAACCAACTGAGCTAAAAATGTAACGTATTTTAAAGATGTATTATTTTTATAGATAAGAATAAATTTTTTTGAAAACTAATGTTTTGAAAAAGCACAAGAAAAACAAGAAAAGACACAGAACAAGACAAACCAAAGATCAAACAAGAAAAACTGACAAGAACAAATTGAAGATCAAGGAAGAACAAGAACATGCAATTCGAAAAATTAAAAGACAAGGAAAAACATGCAATTGACACCAAACTTAGAACAAGACACTAAACTCACAAAAATTAGAAATTGATAAAGAAAAATAATATATTTTTGAAAAATTTTTGAAAAGGGAATAAAGGACTCAAAATTTAATGACTCTATAACAACAAAAATAAATTATTCCTAATCTAAGCAACAAAATAAACCTTTAGTTGTTCAAACTCGAATAATCCCCAGCAACGGCGCCAAAAACTTGGTGCACGAATTTGCAATCCGTACAACTAACCAGCAAGTGCACTGGGTCGTCCAAGTAATACCTTACGCGAGTAAGGGTCGATCCCACGGAGATTATTGGTTTGAAGCAAGCTATGTTTATTTTATTAATCTTAGTCAGGATGCCAATAAGGTTATTTGGATTTAATTGTAAGAAGTAAAAGTGTTTGGAATAAGGAATTGTTAGTTTATTAATGGAGAATATGTTGGAGTTTTGGAGATGCTTTGTCCTCTCAATTTCTGCAATGTAATATTCAACTCAATTGTTTGTAAAGTTCCATCCATGGCAAGCTGTATGTAGGGTGTCACCATCGTCAGTGCCTACTTCCCATCCTCTCAGTTAAAACGGTCCAGATGCTCTGTCACAGCACGGCTAATCAGCTGTTGGTTCTCGATCATGTTGGAATAGGATCCATTGATCCTTTTCCGTATGTCATCACGCCCAGCAATCGCGAGTTTGAAGCTCGTCACAGCCATTCAATCCTTGAATCCTACTCAGAATACCACAGACAAGGTTTAGACTTTCCAGATCCTCAAGAGTGGCCGCCATCAGTTCTAGCTTATACCACGAAGATTCTGATTAAGGAAGCTAAGAGATGCTCATTCAATCTGATGTAGAACGGAGGTGTTTGTCAGGCACACGTTCATGGATTGAGGAAGGTGATGAGTGTCACGGATCATCACCTCCTTCACAATTAAGCGCGAATGAACATCTTAGATAGGAACACACACACGTTTGAATGAAATAGAAACAATTGCATTAATTCATTGAGACGCTGCAGAGCTCCTCACCCCCAACAATGGAGTTTAGAGACTCATGCCGTCAAAGTGTATAAAATTCAGATCCGAAAATGTCATGAGGTGCAAAATAAGTCTCTAAAAGTTGTTTAAATAGTAAACTAATACCCTAGGTTTACAGAAAATGAGTAAACTATGATAGATAGTGCAGAAATCCACTTTTGGGGCCCACTTGGTGTGTGCTGGGGCTGAGACTTAAGCTTCTCACGTGCTTGGGCTGTTTCTGGAGTTGAACGCCAGGTTGTGACGTGTTTTGGGCGTTGAACTCCAACTTGTAACCTGTTTCTGGCGCTGGACGCCAGACAGCAGCATGATACTGGCATTAAACGCCAGTTTACGTCATCTATCTTCGCGCAAAGTATGGACTATTATATATTGCTGGAAAGCCCTGGATGTCTACTTTTCAACGCCGTTGAGAGCGCGCTAATTAGACTCCTGTAGCTCTAGAAAATTTATTTCGAGTGCAGAGAGGTCAGAATCCAACAGCATCAGCAGTCCTTTTTCAGCCTAACTCAGATTTTTGCTCAACTCCCTCAATTTCAGCCAGAAAATACCTAAAATCACAAAAAAACACAAACTCATAGTAAAGTCCAGAAATATGATTTTTGCCTAAAAACTAATACTATTCTACTAAAAACTAATTAAAACATGCTAAAATCTACATGAAATTACCCCCAAAAAGCGTTTAAAATATCCGCTCATCAACTACCCATTACCATTCATCAGTCAAATGCTTGATCGCCTATCCGGTAAATCACATTATTACTTTTTAAATAGTTATACTAGTTATTTTCAAATCCATATTGCTCCAGAAGATCAAGAGGAAACCACTTTCACATGCCCATTTGGAATGTATGCATACAAAAAGAAGCCTTTTGGTTTATGTAATGCACCGAATACGTTTCAAAGGTGCATGATGAGCAGCTTTTTGGATCTTCGCGAGCACCATATGGAAGTATTTATGGATTATTTTAGTGTTTATGGTGATTCTTTTGACCTTTGTTTGGATAATCTTGCTAGAGTATTAGAAAGATGTGCTAGTTCAAACCTTGTGCTTAACTTTGAAAAATGTCACTTTATGGTAAAGCAAGGTATTATTCTAGGTCATGTTGTTTCTCATACTGGTATATCTGTTGATCCTGCCAACGTTGATGTTATTTCTGGTTTACCTTACCACTCTTCTGTGATGGATGTCCGTTCTTTTCTTGGTCATGCAGGTTTCTACTGGCATTTCATCAAGGACTTCAGTAAGGTTGCACTACCCCTTTCCCGTCTGTTGCAAAAAGTTGTGGAGTTTGACTTGAGTGTAGAGTGCATGGAAGCATTTGACAAGCAGAAGATTGCCTTAACCCAAGCTCCTATTGTGAGAGGGCTTGGTTGGAATAGGCCGTTTGAGATCATGTGCGACGCATCTAACTATGCGGTAGGAGTGGCGCTTACTTAGCGCGAAGGTAAGGATCCCTATATCATAGCTTATGCTTCTAAGACATTAGACAGTGCCCAGTCTAACTATACTACCACTGAAAAGGAACTTTTAGCAATTATTTTTGCCTTGGACAAATTCCAGGCTTATTTACTTGGAACCAAAGTGGTAGAATATTCAGACTATGCGGCTTTGAAGTACTTGCAAGCTAAGAAAGATTCAAAGCTAAGGTTAATCCATTGGATATTGCTATTTGATGGTGGGAAATGTGTCCGCTTAAACTATCGGCAAGTATACCAGGTTGCATCAAGTAGTAAAACTCACAAGAGTGAGATCAATCCCACAGGGATTGATGGATCAAGCAATTTTAGTTGGGTAATGAGTCTAGTTAAGCTAGTATTTGGAAGAGTTTGGTGAAATTACATGAGCAGAAAGTAAATGTACAATGAAAGTAAAACAACAAAATGTAAAGTACTAAAAATATAAATGCTGGAAAGTAAAAGAGGTGGAGAATTTAATGCTAGAGAGTAAATGAGCAAAAGCTTAAAGAGCAAGAAACTTAAATGAGCTGAATCTTAAATTGCAAGGAACGTAAATGGCTTGAATCTTAAATGACAAGAAATAAAAGGCAGAATGTAAATAGCAATGGAATTTAAATTTGCATGAAACGTAAATAGGACTTGGGTGCTGGGAATTAAGAAAATAGCAAACAATTGCAAGTAAGGCAAAGTGAGAGTGATCTAAATCGAAGATAATCAAAGAGAATAATTCATTAGGGATTGGAGATATCATAATCCACTATGAATCAAATGGGTCTCAACTTCCTTCTCAATCATATGAGTAGATCTATGGCGGATTGTAATTGATTGGATCCCAATTCTTTGGTAATCCAATCTCTCTAATCACAATCAATATTGCCAATTCCTTGATCTAATTGTCATGAGAAGAGGTGAAGCATGTTCTCTCATCCACAAGCCACATAAACTCTCAAGACCTTAATTCCTCCCGAATAGTGTTGGTCAAGAGAATTGTGAAGGATAGAGCTCCAATTCTAATGCAAGTGATTCTCCTTCCGAGGCTCACACAAGCATTCCATTGAATTAATCCCCCTTTCGGAGTGAGTAATTTACAATTAAAACAGAAGATGTCCTATAGCTACACAAGCGGATTGAGAAGAATAAGATGTTCATTCATTCATTAGGATTATAATAGAGCTCCTCCCCGTAATGAAATGGGGGTTTAGTTCATCATTACTCAATCAAAACAAAGAAAAAAGAAAAGTACGTTAAAGAAAGAAAGTACATAAACTAAAGAAAAGTACAAAGAAAATCTTCCTAGGGTTTCCCAATTAGGGTCCCCGGCCTCCAACCTTCTTTTCTACTTCAAATTCTTCTCTATTTATACACTTTTTCTATCAATCTTCAAGTCTTGGAAGTCAGCTTTGGCCTTTGTTGAAGCAAGTTAAGAGTGGCTTTGAGTGAAGTTGACGTGGGCTTGAGCTAACCAACATTCACAAGCTTGCATGGGTGCCACTGGAAATGAGCTCAGCATGGATGTTAGTCACTAATGTTGGTTGCTACTAATGTTGGCCAACGTTCTCTTTGAACCAGTGAAGAAAGTTTGAGAAAACATTTGTGCACCAATGTTACTATCAACGTTGGCTTTGTCATGCTTACGCATCGCTCAAGCGTGCGCGTCGATGACTAGTTTTCAATGCAATTTTCTTCAAAGCTATCGAGGACGTTAGGGGTAACATTGGTTTACCAATGCTCCCTTCAACGTTGGCACCCTTGTACGTACGCACACTGCCTCGTGCGTGCACACAGTTGCAATTTTTCTTCTTGTGCGTACGTATACAACACTGTGCGTACACACACAAGGCAATTCTTCCAGCTCCAAGTTTGAGATTTATCGAAGACGTTGGGGGTAACGTTGGTTCACCAACGTTCCCTCCATCGTTTGCACCTTTTTTTACATAACATTTCCAGCAACATTGGTGAGCCAACTTTGGCCACCAACGTTGCACCTGAGTCTTGGAATGTTGCCTAGCAACATTGGTGGGCCAACTTTGGCCACCAACATTGCATTGTCCTCTTCCCTCAATGTTTGAGCGAATGTTAGTGAGTCAACTTTGGCCACCAACATTGCTTCCCTCTTCTTCTTGGCACGTTTGAGGCAACGTTGGTGAGCTAACTTTGGCCAACAACGTTGCTGTCTCTACTTCTTCCTTGCCATTCCTCTGCTTCTTTTCACCTATCATCAACTAAACAAACACATTAAAGTCTTGCTATAATCACGAGATTTTTGCATCATTCATAGCATCAAGTAAATCTTGCATAAATCTCATGAAAATGCACATAATTAACCATATTTGATTGAATCAAGATATGCATGAAATTCTCATCCAAATACTTACTTATTGCTCAAGAAATTGCATGAAACCAAATGAAAACAAATGAAAAAGGCTTGTGAAACTAGCCTAAGATGCCTAGGCATCACAACACCAAACTTAAATCTTGCTTGTCCCCAAGCAAGCTGTAAAACATGAGAAGAATGAATGAAAACAGAGAGGAATATAGGTCCTTATTGGAAAGCTATCAATCTTGGTTCATGAAGTTTCATGCAGGATATATTTGAAGCTCAACTCTTATTGGTTCCCAAGTTTGAGATGTCCCTTTAAGTGATAACTAAGGTGCTGCTATGAAACCTTGTTATTCATTGATCCTTAGTGTTTGATTCTTGCTTTTCTTTTTCTTAGAAACTTATTCTTTATTTGTAGCTTAGTGTTCTGTGTTGAGGTATCTTTTTAGGTAAGTTTTCAGTCAACACTCCCGACTCAGATGGCTCAAGGTGTTGGGTGATGAAGCACCCCTCAGACTTACTAACTCAAGCCTCTCCTCTACACATACATACCACAGGCACTTGGCTCACAATTCATCCTAAAGACATTGATGCCCAGCACCTCTTTGGGTCACTAAATGCCTTGTAACTAGGTTGCTCTTAATAGTGGACTTTTGGTTGATAATCCCGGGTTTGTTAACTCAAGTTACCAAGTGTTGAAACATTCCTTAAAGCCTAATCATCTAAGCAAATCCTAGTGCAAAAACACCACAGGCATGTGTCTTAAGGTTCAAGCTATTGGTGCCCAACTTATTCTTTGTTTTTTTCTTTTTGTTGCCAACGTTAGTGCTGGCCATTGGTGGCCCAACTTTGCCACCAACGTTGGCTTTTCTTCCCTTTTTTCTTGTTCTTTCTTTCTTCCAAGGGTATTTATTCACTAAGGTTTCATAAAACAGCAACTACGTTTATACTTAAGGGACATTCCACCCTTCATCTTTATTAGTGAACTTGCTAAATAATCAAACATGTACAACCACTTAACCTTATTCTATTTCCTACCAAATTGGACTGTTACTCTTTCTGTTTCACCACATTTTCTTTTTATTCATGCAAAAGGGAACAAAGCATACATTCAAGCAAGATGAAAATGAAGCAAGCACTTAGACTAGCATACTAAATGACAATGAAAACAAACAAAAAGAATGTGAATTACTTAAATTGAAAGTAAACTCATAAAGTAACTGTGGAAACTTGTTCTTCCTTATTTAAATTGATGGGCAAGGAGCAGCACAACCTTTCATTCTTTAGCATGCTTTCCTTTATTCTTCTTTACTCCTTCTTGGTCTCCTTCTTGTTTACCACTTGCACTTCCCTTTTCTTTTTGTTTTCCCTTTTGTTGTTTCTTCCAGAATCTAGCTTTCTTCATCTTCTTTTCCACTGTCTCTTCATAGCGCAATGCTCTTCCTTTTTCTAACTTACTTAGCCTCTCAAAAATTTCATCATACCTTTTGATTACTGAATTTAAGTCAGGCATATATTCAAGTATGTAGTTGAGCTTAAATTGATCATTCATATCATAGTCACATTGATTTAAATGCCTTGCATCATAAAGAGTAGTAAATTCCTTGAATGCTCTCATGCCATCAACGTGATGTTGGGAAAGCACTTGCATTTGCTTCTCCAAATGGTCTTGCCTCTCTAGCATTTGGCAGATGGATTGAGAGAGCTGAGAGTAATGCTCCTTGTTTTGTTCTATTAATTTCAATTACAACTCCTTTTGTTGATTTATGAGGTGGAATTGGAAGTGCCTCTGTTGTTCTTGGCTTTGCAAAAACTACATTGATAGCCCCTCAATGGCTTCTTGCATTCATCTCATATCCATAGTGGGTGGTGCTAGAATTTGTTGCTCATCTTGCTGCTCTTCTTCTCGATGTTCCTCCTCTTGTGGTTCCTCCCTTCTTCTCCTCCTTTGTGGTCTTCTTTGTTGTTGGGCTGCCATTACATAAGTCATTCTCTCAATAGTGATTGACCTGCCTGGGTTTAGCCGAACAGGATTTGCATCTTCTAGCGCCACCCTAGCCTTTATGTATAGACGAAGGATGGTGCTCGGATAGTGGAGCCAAGATTCAGGGGAACTCTTCTTAGAAATCTCTTGGATGTTATTGGCTATTAGCTTATGAACTTTTATTTCACCTCCTACCATAATGCAATGCATCATGGTGGCTCTCTTGATGTTAACCTCTGAAGTGTTTACCATAGCTAGGATGGATCTTTTCACAAGTTCATACCATCCTTTGGCTTCTGGGGTGAGGTCTCCTCTTTTTAAAAACCTTCGCATTCCATTGGAATCTCTCACCCAGTCAGCCCCAACTACACAAATGTCACTAATAATCTCATCACAATCAGGGTTGTCACTCATTCTCTCATGGTAATTAGCTTCATCAAAATGTGTTGTTCTTAGGCCAAGATCATTCATGATGGCCTTAGGACTGAAGTCAACCTCTACACCTCTTACATAACTTTTGTAAGAGTTGTCAATGCTTGTATCCTCCCTTGCTGCATTGGCATAGAACTCTTTCACAATGTTAGCATTTATTCTTGTGATTGGAGCAGTGAGGAGCTCTCATCTTCTTTTTCTAATCTTCTCTTTGATTTCTTGGCACTCATCTTCAGGAAGTTGGAATGGGATCTTTGGCAATATTTCTTTGGGTCTCATCCATTCAAGTTGTATCTCATGGAATACCGACTTGAACCTCCATTTGTCATAGGAAATTTCTTCTTCAACGAGCTCTTTTCCTTTCCTTCTTTTAGAGCTTGATGAGGCTATCATGGTTGCTCTGAAGTTACCCGAATAGAAGGTAAAGAAGTGGTGGGGAGGAGTGGCTAGTGTAGCTTGTGCAAAGTAGAATGAGAGTGTGGCTTGAGGGTAAAGTAAGGTGTGTAATCAAGTGGGAATAAGAGTGGCTTGAATCAAGCAGTACACACGATTATGACTTGAAGTTTAAAGGGATACAAGAAGTGAAATTATGAGTGCAAGAGGGTGTGAAGCTTGAACCAAGTGAAGATCATTTTATAGCAAAAATTGGTGAGGGATGAATGGTGAGGATGCATTTGAGGTGGTGAAAATGGATGGTGTGCATTTAGGATTGAATGAAGACAAGGATTGCTTCCTCATTGGGTATGTAGGTTCGGTCATCTAGGTGATACACCTCTCCAACCAATGTGCAGAATTGTGCTTCCCAATGAGCAACTTCCAAAGACATATGACTTGCTTTTTGCTCTAGGATAGCTGTGCATTCCGTTGCCTTGTCCTCTCCATCAATCTTCTCTTCTATATGCCTATTAGCCACATCAAAACAAAATGAATTAGAACAAATGGTGGTAAAGCAAATGGAATGTACTAACTAACTTTAAATTTTTTTTGAAAATTTCAACTAAGTGTTCCTCATGCATTAATAACCTCAGGCCTCAGCACAAACACTTTTCTTTCTTTAAACATTTAAATATCTACAAGGAAAAAATATATATGTAGTTTATAAAAAACAAAAAAAAAATATTTTGTTCGTGTATGTAACAAACGTCCCCACCATTTTTGTGTATATAAAGACAAGTGCTGCTTCATCACTTTGCTACATCAATCTTAAAAGCATTTCACTCTTATCTCCCCCAACCGTGACTCTTGCAACCATATATACAACCTTGGTGAACACCAAACTTAGTGTTTGGTCATGTGGTTCAAAGAGTTAAATTCAATTCCTAGGATGTGCATCTCATGAATCTTATGCCTCATCCTATGTGCCTTGCACACTGAACTTGTTATCCACCAAATGGTTCATGGAAAAAAATTTCAATAAAATCCTTGTCACTTTTGATTCAATTATCATAAGAACTACTTTATTTCCAAAACATGAACTTCAAAAAGAATGTAGAGCATGGTTTAACTTTCATGGAATTCAAGACTTAAAACAAATGTGACTTTCATCAAATGTACTCATAGCATATGCAGAACACCAAACTTAGTGTTTGGCTAACACTTCAAGGGAATGCTTGAGTATATATCCTAAGATGGCTATATGATCATCATGCTCAGGAAACCATCTTAGGGTGCCTTTAGGCACACCAAACTTAGAATTTAACCATATGCTTCATACAATGCTTAACGAAAGTGTCAAATTTGTTTATGTAAGCTTGAACATGGACTGCCTCCCATGGAGCGCTCTTTTATTGTCACTAGCTTGACATTGGTTCTCTGTTAGGGTGGCTGATGGTCATAGTGTCTCACCCCTCTCACTGTAAGCCTTCTTCTTGTGTTTTGATGGACAATTTCTGTATGCTCCAATGAGAGTATTTTGCTGACAATGTAATATTTATTAGAATGTAGAGGTGTTTCTAACTGTTGGTAGATCAACTTCACTTTGTCTCCCTCTAAGAACCCTTCATTTGGAATTTTCTTGTTTCTTCATCACTTTGGAACCTTTTTCTTACTCTTCTTCCCTTTCTTTGATGATTCTCTTTTCTTGGCAGCAAGCTTTATGTCCGGGGCCTTCTTCTTAGTGATTACTTCTGGAAACTCTGTTTACAATTCTTCCTTAGCTTCCTTGTTCTCATGATCCTTCTGTTTTTTCTCAATGTCTTTCTTCTTTACCAAGGGTGAGTTGATGAGTGATTCCTTGGGCTTTTCCTTCCAATTTAAGTCCTCCTCCTCAATCCTCATGCAATCTTTCCTTTCAACAAGAGGTTGTATCTCTTTAAAGACATTTAGGATTATTTGCTCATCATGTGTCCTCAAGATCATTTCGACTTTCTCTACATCAATGATGGCTTTTACTATGGCTAGGAAGGGTCTTCCCAATATGATAGAATAGCTTCCTTCTTCATCTAGATCCAGAATTACAAAATCTGCTGGGAAGATGATTTTTCCCACCTTGACTAGGAGATTTTCTACCACTCTATTGGGTATAATGAGTGATCTATTAGCTAGTTGCAAAGACATTCTTGTAGGCTTCACCTCTTCTATGAATAGCTTTCTCATTATAGAGAGTGGCATCAGATTGATACTTGAGCCTAAATTACATAAGGCCTTATCAATTCGCATGCTGCTAATGGTACACGGAATGAAGAAACTCCCAGGATCCTTGAGTTTTCGTGGTAGGCCTTTCTAAATCACAGCACTACACTCTTGAGTTTGGATCACAGTTTCTTTTTCTTTCTAGCTTCTCTTCTTGTTAATAAGCTCCTTGAGAAATTTTGCATATAGTGGCATTTGTTCCAATGCTTCAGCAAGTGGGAGGTTGATTTCTAGCTTCTTGAAAATTTCTAGGAACTTGGCAAATTGTTGGTCTTTGATCTCTTTTTGCAGCCTTAAGGGTATGGCAGAGGAGGGATATAAGGCTTCACCTTCTTTCTCTACTCTTGTGCTTACGCTTCTAGGACTTGCTTTCCCTTCTTTGAGGCTTGTGACTCCTCCTCCTTCTTAGAATTCTCTTTGTCATGCTTGTCCTCCTCTGTTTGTTCCTTGCTGTTAGCTTTATCATTTTCCAATGTCCTTTCACTCCTTAATTGTATTGCCTTGCATTCTTCTTTGGGGTTTAGAATAGTGTCACTTGGGAATGTGTTGCTTGGTCTTTCAGCTAGTTGCTTAGACAATTGCCCAATTTGCCTTTCCAGATTTCTCATTGAAGCCTCATAATTCTTGTGGGCCATTTCTTGATTCTTTGCTAGTTTTTCCATCATTATCTCTAAGTTGGAGATTCTTTAGGATTCTTGATATGGATGTGGTTGAGTGTGAGATGTTGATGGTTGATAAAAGTTATTTTGGTTAGTTGATGGGTTATTGGGTGGATAATAGGTGTATGTGGGGTGGTTGTTCTGTGGTTTTCTATATAGATTTTGGTTAGTGGATTGGTAGTTTTGGTGGTTTGTGTTGCAGAAGTTGTTTGGGTTAGGATTTTTCTGCCATGAATTCTAGTTTTCTCTCCACTTTAAGTTGGGGTGGTTCCTCCATGAGGGGTTGTAAGTGTCCCTATGGAAATCATTCTGTCCAGAACCTTGGTTGTGCATGTATTGAACTTGTTCATGTTACTGTTCACCATTGTAAGCTTCATAGCTCTCCTCATTTTGCCCCCACATAATTGGAGGCTAGTTGGTTGTACTCACTTCTGCTAGTTGCAATCCATCTATCTTCTTTGAGATCATCTCTATTCGTTGTTGAAGTTGCTGGTGCATGATCTTGTTTTGAGCAAGTATTGTATCAACATCTTCAAGCTTAAATACGCCTCTCTTGGGAGCTGCTTATCTTTCAGAGGAGTAGAAATATTCATTATTGGCAACCATGTCTTGAGGTTATGTGCTTGTTGTGCAGCCTTCATCATTTGCAATGACCCCCCTAAAGAGTAGTCTAAGGCTTTCCTTGACTTCATGGATAGACCTTCATAGACGTTTTGGAGCTCAACCCATTCACTAAACATGCCCTCAGGACATCTCCTAATTAATGCCTTGTACTGAATTTTCTCTTCCTCTCCTTCTAGGATTTGGGGAGTTATTGCCACGGCCATATTGATATGAACCTTGAGAGTAATTAGTTTGAACAAATCATAATTCCACTTTTCTAAATCTTTTACTCAAATATTCATGAGCAAGTAATAAGGCTTCAACTTCAATAAGACGATAGAATCTAATTTTGTCAGCATTGAAGATATAAACATGTGATAATCTTCATTGAGTCCATCAGTTATGGCTCTTATATGATCTTCCAGAAGTAAAGAATGACCAATTATTGCAAGAGCATCAATAGTCGATCTAATCTTCTTCAAGTACTCAATAGTAGAAGTACCACACATCTTTACATTTTTAAGTTAAGTTTTTAGTTGTTTAACTTTGATCTTGGAAATTTTGGCAATATAATCTTTGATAGTAGACCATACCTGATGAGCAAATTGACACTCTAACATCCTATTTTTGGAAGAAGTATCGATGGAGTTTAAGAGCCATGTCATTAATTGATTATCCTTCACCTTCCAATTTGTGTATGCTTTTGATTCAGTGCCTTCTAATCTTACTTCATCAGAATCATACTGCTGTGAAATATTGTTTGAAAGAAGATGATTCCCCAATTTGTTTTCATTGGTGACATGCAAAGCAACTTATTATCAAGTATGGAATGAATTTTCATCAAGTTTATCCAAAAGAGGAGCTATGAAACCATAGCTATTGTTGAGATTGTTATTAAGATTAGACTGATGGGGGATGAAAGCATCATCTATGGATTCTCAACTTGAAGCTCTTGATAACAGAAAGAAAAGCTAATAAAAATCATAAAAAAATATAGTAAAAGTGTAAGGAAACGGAAATGCTGAGTTTGGAAAACAAATCTAAGTGATGAACAAACATTATTATGCAATAACCAATTGTTTATTTAATGTACTTGGTTTAGTGTGTAGGAAAGTAATTAATTTTCAATTTGGCCCAAGGAACAAATGATTAAGCCCATACTAACACATACTTTGGTTCACCATAACTAAGCCAAGCCCCATCTCAAATCTGAACCAAATAAGAGAAAAGATAGATGGCCCAAACACTTCAAGCCCATTCAGTAACCTATACTTTTCAGATATTTGAACCCCTAATTCATTTCCATTAATTTTCTTGAAACTTCCACCGAAAGCCAAATTCTCTCTTTTCTCTCCTTTCTCTTTCGGTCACGTTATTCAAAGAAGAGGAAAGAAGAAAATAGAAACAGCAGAAGCTAGGTTATGAAGAAAGGCAAAAAGATTGTTCCCAAATCCAAGCAAGAAGAAAGGACTACAATCAAGTAGCTAGTTTCATATAGCCAGACCAAATCAAAAAGTATCTTCCCTCATTTGTGCTACACTGAGGAACCAAGAAGAAAGCCACAAAGTCTCAAGCACAAATCTAGCAACTATAGAGAAAGTGAAGTCAACAATGGTCAGAAGCTCATCCACGGACCAAATCCAAACTTGGAGCAAAAACAAAGCTCTACAGTCAAGATTGAAGAAACTTGAAGAAAAAGGATGAGAGAGAATGAGTAAGTTGCATGTAACAGATTCAGATTTCTCTCTCATCACTAACAAAGCCGCTACAAGCTCTTGTGAATGGAGAAGAAGACAACATTAGGGTTGAACTTGATTCAACCTTGGAAGCTTCACTCTTCTATAATAACGGTGATCGGGCAAGGATTGAAGGTAAGAGAGTAAGAACTAAGCACAGAGTTCGATTCTCACAGCTTCCTAATCTTGTTGAGTTCTTCTCCTTCATGTTGTTCATTTAGTATATCTTTTTCTCAGTTTAATCTGTCTGAGTCTCATTAAAAAAGGCAAACATGGTGATGTTTGTAAGAAAAAGTCAATGAGAGGTAAAAGGCAGTGAGTTAAACTTGGAGAAAAAGCCAAAAGATGTTTCAGATTTGCTTTGTACATCTTTCTATTTTTTATCATGATCCTGTGGAGATTTCCTTACAAGTTGGGTTAGCACTTGGCTTAGGGGTGGCAACGGGACGGGTAGGGGTGGGTTTTTCTCTATCCAACCCTGCCCCGTACTACAATAACCCACATAAAACCCACCCAACTCCTACCGACGGGTAGTAAAAAGTTGAACCCTAATCCGCCCCTGCGGGTACCCACCCCACCCCTACCCGCTCCTATAATTATGAAAATCTAATAAATAAAATTAAATTTTAAAATTTATATAACCATCATCACATACAAAACATAAGTTAAAGTAAAATTTTAAATATGATACAATATTATCAATTATTTTACTAATTATTTTACATATATTACACATATTATATATTAAAATTATAAATTATATATATACCGGGGCGGGTAGGTGCGGGTAGTACCTAAATCCGGCCCCGCCCCGCCCAAAACCCGCCCTGCTAAAAACCCGCCCCGGTGCAGGGTGGGTACCCGCGGGTTCGGGTAGTGTTGCCATCCTTGTCTTGGCTGTTGAAAGCTAGATAGAGGTCTAGTCAAATTCATATAAGGTTAGAATCTGGATTTGTCCCATATAGGATTGGGTAGATCCTAGGAAAAGATTGGTGTTTGTACCTTGAGAAAAATAGTGAAATTCCATCATAATTGTGATGGAGACTGGATGTAGGCTACGTTATACTAAGTAGCTGAACCAGGATATTTCTAGGTGTCACTCTCTCTTCTCTGCTCTTTTACTATTTCTGTATTTCAGGACCAAAAAGAAAAGTATCTCCTAACTCGACAGGAGACAAAAGCAAAATATCTCCTAAAGTTCTCTTGATAGAAGCCAAAGTTAAAATCAACAGAAAAGAATACCAAGATTCAATCCCCCTTCTCTTAGCCACTAATAACCATCAATTGGTATCAGATCTTGGTCTTAAAGAGATGAAACTTTGCAGCTTAGAGAAAAGATCCTTATGACAAATAACAATGGTTCCAACGTGGTGGCCTATACTCTAATAGAAGGGAAATCCAACAATCGACCTCCATTCTTCAATAGAAAGAACTACAACTATTGGAAGGAAAGGACGAAGATCTTCGCTCAATCAATAGATTACAAAATAAGAATAAAATGGGCTCATAGCAAAATAATCTGCCATAACTGCAAAGAAGCTGGACATTACAAGTTTGACTATCCAAAGCTGAAAAAAGAATATAAGACCAAGAAATAAAAGAAGAATGGGCTCATAGCCTCTTAAAAGGATCTGGAGAACGATTCGGATGAGGATGAAGAATCAGAAAGTAAATCTATAACCTATCCCATGGCCAACCAAACTGATGAGGTAATTTTCATTGAACCTTCCACTGAAGACCTTTATCTTATGATCGATCATCTCACTGAGAAACTAAAATTCTTCTTAAATAAAAATCATGAAGTTAAATATCAAAATGACATCCTTAAGGCAGAAAATACTTTTCTCAAAGATAAATTAAGGGAAGCCGAAACCGATGTTGATCGTGTTGAAGAAAACAAGCGGCTTAAGGCTGAACTTAAGGGCTGTGAGAAACAGTATTCTGTAGTTGCATATTTAAATTGTTTTGAAGAAAATGATAGGTTACACAAAGAGGTCAAAAGTTTAAAAGAAGATCTAGCCAAATTTGCTCATAGTTCTGAAAATCTAAATAAACTCTTGGCTAGTCAAAAACCTCTTTATGAAAAGGCTGGATTGAATTTTCATAAAAAAATCAAAAACTGCTTTTGAAAAATCACTTTTTGCAAATATAGCTTCTACTTCTGATGACATAAAGTTCCAAAACCCAACCAATATGAAAAAATAGAAACCTAAATAATTCTGTCGTCTATGCAATTGAGATGGCCATTTTCCCATTCAATGTTTCATAAGTGAGAAAATGATTGGAGACAAAGTGTACAAAATAATTGGTAACTACAATGGTCTTTGTCAAAAGAGATGGTTTAACATCAAAGGATCCAAAAAGATTTGGATACCTAAGGTCACTTGAGAATTTTTTTTAGGTTTGCCTAGCATCCAAGAAAAAGGACAACATGTGGTACTTAGACAGCGGATGCTCTAGGCATATGACCAGAAAGTCTACATTCTTCATCAAGCTAGACGAGTATGATGGAGGCTTTGTGACTCTCGGTGATAATGGTAAAGAAAAGATAGTAGCCATAGGTAAAGTAGGTAAAAACTTCTCATCTTTCATAAATGATGTCTTTCTTGTTGACGGATTGAAACATAACATACTAAGCATTAGTTAATTATGTGATCTTAGTTATTTTGTTATATTTAGAAAATTGGATTCACTCAATAGGATTTAAAATATCAAAATGTGACTTGTTTTACCTCAGTAGAATCCAAAAAATGACTTTGTCATAAGAAATTAGGACATGCTAGCATGTACCAAATTTCTAAGCTTGTTAAGAAAAATCTGGTTAGAGGCATCCCTAACATAAAGTTTGACAAGGACATCACTTGTGATGCTTGTCAATTGGGATGATGGAATCTCTACCAAAAGGCCATCAGAACTGTTATACATTAATCTTTTTGGTCCTACTAGAATTCAAAGTTTGGGAAAAAATATTTTGGCTTGGTAGTGGTTGATGACTACTCAAGATTCGGATGGGTTCTCTTTCTAGCTAAAAAAAATGATGCATTCTATGCCTTTTCTTCTCTTTGTAAAAAGATTCAAAATGAAAAGGATTTGAAAGTTCCCATATAAGAAGTGATCATGGAAAGGAATTTAAAAATCAAGATTTTGAAAATTTTTGTGATGAATTTGGAATTTCTCTTAATTTTTCATGTCCTAAAACACCTCAACAAAATAGGATTGTTGAAAGGAGAAATAGAAGTCTCCAATAAATGATTAGGGTAATGCTTTGTGAGAAAGAAGTTTCAAAATTTTTATGGGTCGAAGCTATAAGCACAGCTTGCTATATCCTAAATAGAACCATCATCAGAAAAGGATTAAAGAAAACCCATTATAAGATATGGAAAGGAACTCCTCCAAATCTTAAGTACTTTTATATATTTGGATTCAAATTCTTTGTATTAAATAACAAAGACAATCTTGAAAAGTTTGATCCAAAATCATATAAAGGTTTATTTGTTGGATACTCAACCAATAGCAAAGCTTATAGAGTTTACCTCTAAGAACAAAGAACTATTGAGGAATCCATACATGTATCTTTTTGCGATACTAACTTCATACCAAGTGTTGTCTTAGATGATGATGTAGGAAATGAAGCAGAAGGGAGTCCACAAGTGAATCAAGAAAATGTCTAACATGTTCCTCCTATGGAGATACTAGTTCTGAACCTGCTCCTTAAAATGAAGGAGACATTTCAATTTTGTCTCCTGATGAAGTCAGAGAATCCAGAACTAGAATGCTACAGAACCAAGTCAAAGTCAAGCTGAAACCTCATCTGAAAGACCTCATGAGCGGAAGTTTTTGAAAAACTACCCATACGAGTTCATCATTGGAGATCCATCACTTGAAGTCACTACTAGATCCTCAAGCAAGAAGAAAGCCAAAATCAGCAATGTTGCTTTCTTATCCCAATTATAGCCTCACAATGTGAAACATGCACTTAAAGACCTCTCTTGGGTAAAGGCTATGGAAGAGGAGTTGAGACTATTCAAAAAGAATGAGGTTTGGACTCTTATATCCTAAATAGTAAGAAGGTAACCGGTAACAAGTTGATTTTTAGAAATAAATTAGGTGAGAATGGTAGTGTGGTTTGTAACAAGACTAGATTAGTAGCCCAAGGTTACAATCAAGAAGAGGGCATTGATTTTGATAAGTCATTTGCTCTGGTAGCAAGAATGGAAGCAATTCGGTTGCTACTTGCTTATGCTGCCCACAAGGGTTTAAAATTGTTTCAAATAGATATCAAATGTGATTTTTTGAATGAATTTATTGATAGAGAAGTATTTGTAGCTCAACCCCCCAGTTTTGAAAATAAAGATTTTCTTAATCATGTTTTTAAACTATCAAAGGCTCTTTATGGTCTTAGGCAAGCTCCAAGAGCTTGGTACGAAAGGTTTAGTACTTTCTTGTTGCAAAATAATTTTCTAAGGGGTACTACTGATACTACTTTATTCACTAAAGAATCTAATTATGATTTCTTGCTTGTCCAAGTGTATGTGGATGATATTGTGTTTGGATCGGCAAATGAATCTTTGTGTAAAGAGTTTGGAAATCTAATGACTAGCGAATTTGAAATGAGTTTGATGGGAGAACTAACATTCTTCCTTAGACTTCAAATCAAACAAACTCTTAGTGGCATTTTTGTTCACCAAGAAAAAATATGCCAAAGAGTTAATAAAGAAATTTGGTTTAGAAAAATCCAAACCAATGGGTACTCCTATGCATCCAAATACAATATTTGACAAAGATGAAAATGGGAAAGATGTTGATGAAACCCAGTATAGAGGTATGATTGGATCATTAATGTATTTAACCTCTTCTATCCCAGATATTGTTCAAAGTGTGACTGTGTGCTCTCATTTTCAATCCCACCCTAAGGAATCACATCTTTCAGCCGTAAAAAGAATCATTAGGTACATAAAAGGCACATTTGACCTTGATTTGTGGTATCCTAGAACTAATGAATTTTTTGTAGTTGGATATTGTAATGCAGATTATGCGCGTGATCGTGTGGATAGAAGAAACACTTCGAAAATATGTTGCTTTCTTGGAAAATTCCTAAATATTTGGTCAAGCGAAAACCAAGACACTGTTGCTTTATCCACAACTAAAGCTGAATACATATCTGCATCCGCGTATTATTCACAACTGATTTGACTTAAAACTCAACTTGCCGATTATAAACTAAAAATTGATAGTATTCCCTTATGGTGTAATACTTGAGTGCAATTAATATTTCTAAAAATCTTGTGTTGCACTCAAGAATCAAGCACATTGAAGTTAGATATCACTTCATTAGGGAACATGTGCAAAAGAAAACTATTAAGATTCAATTTGTAAAATTAGATGAACAATTAGTTGACATCTTCACTAAGCCACTATGTGAAGAAAGATTCTGCAAACTAAGAACTACACTAGGAATAGTTGACATTAATTCTGTGGATTAATTGTGTTTTTCTTCTCTCTGTGTTGTTTTATCTCGTAAGTAGTAGGGAGACAAAACTGGCCAAGTGATGAACTTCTCAAAAAGACTTGCACAAGGCCCGAAAAATTTCTGGAATGAGAAATTAGAAATCTGGTTCAAACAGTCTAGTATGGTTTCACCACTTTTGGGCCTATATAAGACAAACCTTTTTTAAATGATATGGACTTATTACTAATATCATAATTTTTTTTTGTTCAAGTCTTTCTCTTTCTTCTCTATTTCAAGTCATATTAATCAGAGTCTTTTCATCTTCCTTCATGTCATGTCACTTCAAAATTGCATTGTTTTAAATTCAAATATTTTCCTTGAAAACCGTTTCATTAAATATTTTTGCTTTAAAAAAGAAGTTTCCATTAAGCATTAATGACAGTTTCTCTTTCAAGATAACATTTCTCTTTTCCACTACCCTTCTTCGATGCTATCTCTTCCCCTTAACCTTCCTTCCATCTTTCAATATGAGAAAGAAAATAGTCACAAAGAGAAGCACTGGTGCATTCATCCCTCATAGAAATCCTCCTCACTCCAAAAAAACCCCAATCTCACATACACATTCATATTCTCTCCCATTCATCTTCATCTCATTCCTCTAAACCTACCAAATCCATGGCAAGAAAAATAGTTTACCCCAAGGGTTCCTCTGCTCACAAGGGAACCGAATCATCTCATGGGGAAGGTGGAAAGAGAAAAGGCCCCATGCATGAAGAAGAAGACCGTCCACCATCACCTCCTCGTCGCTCTACTCCGCATCCCTCTAGACACTTTGTCCCTTCCAGCTGTCCTTCAAAAGTTCCTTGATGGCCCATACTTCACAATACCCCGAAGCCTCCACATCTTGACTCTCTTGCTTTCAAATAGAAGTATGGTAAATCATCTCACTCACATTATGATCCTCATTGTTTCGCTAGTTGTTCTGACTATGAGTTTCACATACAAGTTATTTCAAAACACACCCTCTGTTCTTCTTATATTGTTGATCTTGATGCTTTTTTTGAAAAGAGGATATATTTTAAAAGCAGTTTTCATGATTTGAAATGGATTAATATTTTCAAAATCAGAAAGCCAGTGTATCCAAACCTGGTGCGAGAGTTTTATGCCAATATGCTCTTTCACGAAGGAGAAATTCATTTTTTTGTAAAAAATACTCAGTTTGTTTTGAGTGCAACCACTATTGGTGAAACCCTGGGCTACTAAGACTCAGGGGCGAATGTCTATATGTCTGGAAAATAGAATGACCAGATTGGCATCTCTCACCAAGATGCCCTGGCCAGAATCTGTAAAAATTTCTCCTCTATGGATGGCACAACTCCTCCTTACAAGGCCCTAGGTCTTGTTAGGACTCTGTTGCATCGCATTGTAACTCACATAATCATGCCTCAAAGCGGGTCATATCAAAGGGTAATAGTTTGTGATACTCTTATGCTTTACGCTATTATGAACCCTGTCCCTATTTCTTTTGCATATCCCATGATTCGCCACATGTGGGACTGTGTCAAAACCGAGAAAAATAGCTCTCTTCCTTATGGGATGTTTTTAACTTTTCAATTTGAATATTTCTCTATTGATTTGAGTAATGAGCCCATTGAGAACAAGGTGTCTATTATCAAAGGTGGTGGTGTACGCAAACAAGCTAAAGACAAAGGTCTCATGGGTACTAAGGTTTCGGTAATGTATGAAAGTGAGGCTGAAAGCCTTCCATCTCCCTCAGTTACTGGTACCTCGGATTCTCATAAGTACTTTATCACTGGGATAGTTAAAGACGTTCTTTAGGAATTTGTCTTTATGACCAAACAGATGGTCAGATCGAATAAGGAACAGCGAAAGATCGACTACAACAGGAAAAATCATTAATGAAAATTCATGATAGGATTGAGGTGTTTTTGAAACATCTTGATTTGCTTGATAAGGACCAGGTTATGTCGAGCAAAGACGAAGATTCTTTGGACATTGAGGAAGAAGATTCTGATGCCTAGTTCTGCTCTCTGTTGCCTCTGAATGACTTACTTTTTTGCTGCCTCTGATTTTAGATCTTTGATACATTTTAGTTTGTCTTCAACTCTATTTTTAAAATTTAGATGACTGTAATAACTTTAACTGTGTTTCTCTCTATTTGGTATCCATGATTTGCTATTTTGGCTATGTTTATTACTGTTTGTGCTTGCATATTTCCCTCTTTGATAACAAAAAGGGGAGAAAGGAGATAAAAAAAATGAATTAAAACAGATATCCTGCTCTATTTTTGAAGCTCTGGTTTTGAGCTGTGTTTCGGTTCTGTTCTTGGTGTTTTTTTCGGTTCTGTTTTTTATTTTGAGAATATTCTTCTCTGTTCTGTTCTGTTTTATTATGCTTTTACAGGGATAAAAATTTTTTAGCTCTAAGTGTGAACATGGGTTGTGCATGTTCCCTATCATGACTGGTTTTAGGAGATCTTAAGTGTTAAAACAATTCTTGAATATTTTGAAATCATAGGAGCTCATTTTTTAATCAAACAAGCTTTCTAAGATATAACCGTTTGAATATATCTTGAATATTGGCATTATTTCTATAAATGGTTTGTTCAAATCAGGTTGATCAAAGCAGACATTAAGGGGAGCTCAGTGAACAAAAGATAGAGGGAGTTCTATATTAAATCATCAAAGGGAAGTCTCTTCTCCTAATCTTTTTCAATTTATTTTAATAATATTTGTCATTAAGGGGAAGATTGTTGTGTTTGAAAAATAAATCCAAGTGATGAACAAATATTATTATGCAATTACCAATTGTTTGTTTAATGTATTTGGTTTAGTGTGCAGAAAAGTAATTAATTTTCAATTTAGCCCAAGGAACAGATGATTAAGCCCATACTAACACATACTTTGGTTCACCATAACTAAGCCCAGCCTCATCTCAAATCTGAACCAAATGAGAGAAAATATAGATGGCACAAACACTTCAAGCCCATTCGGTAACCTACACTTCACACTTTCAGATACTTGAACCCCTAATTCATTTTAATTAATTTCCTTAAAGCTTCCACCGAAAGCAAAATTCTCTCTTCTCTCTCCTCTCTCTTTCGGTCACGTCATTCAAAGAAGAGGAAAGAAGAAAATGAAAACAGCAAAAGCTAGGTTATGAAGAAAGGCAAAAAGATTGTTCCCAAATCCAAGCAAGAAGAAAGGGCTACAACCAAGTAGCTAGTTTCATATGGTCAGACCATATCAAAAAGTATCTTCCCTCATCTGTGCTATTGATAAATCACTATTTTATGGTTTGTCTTGTGCTTAATTGAGTAGATTTTATCAATCTTTCATACACTTATTCATACTAAATGCATGGGTTTACATTCTCCTTCCTGATTTTATGCTATGATTGAAAACATGCTTCTTTGGCCTTATATTTGCTAATATTAATCCTCTCTTATTACCATTAGATGCCGTGATAAGTGTGTTAAGTGATTTCAGGGATTACAGGACATGAATGGCTCACAGGATGGAAAGGAAGCATGCGAAAGTGGAAGGAATACAAGAAGTTGAAGAAATTGCCAAGCTATCCAGCCTGACCTCGTTGCACTCAAACGGTCATAACTTAAGCTACAGAGGTCCAAATGATGCAGTTTTAGTTGCGTTGGAAAGCTAACATTCGGGACTTCGCAACGATATATAATTTGTCATAGCTGCCCCAAAGTTAAGTGACACGAATGCGTGGATGACGCGTCTGCGTCGCATCTGCGAACTTCAATCCACGCAAACTCGTGGACGACGCCTCCGCGTCACTTTGCCGCGACCTGTACAGACGAGAAAGCACTGGGAGTGACTTCTGGGCTATTTTTGACACAGTTCTCGGCCCAGAAAACACAGATTAGAGGCTGGAAATGGAGCAAAATCAGATCATACACTCATAATACACTTTTCATAATTTTAGATGTAGTTTTTAGAGAGAGAGGCTCTCTCCTCTCTCTTAGGATTTAGGATTAGGATTCCTCTTAAAGGAATTAGGATTTATTATTATTTCACTTACAATTCTTCTGAGCTCCAGGTTCAATATTCCTTTATTTTGACTTCTCTTCTACTTTGAGATACTTTAATGCTTTTATTTGTATTTGACTTATATTGCCCAATTGGCTTATGAACTTTTCCATGTTAGATTTGACTTCTTTTATTAATGCAATTGAGGTATTTTAGATTTATGATTACTTTATTCTATTTATGATGTCTTCAATTTAATTTAGAATCTTCCCTTTTGGCTCTGGTTAAGTAATTAGTGATGCTTGAGTTATCAAATAAAGCAGTGGTTGAAATTGGCAGATCGCTCTAAAACTAGTCTTCCCACAGGGATTGACTAGGACTTGAGGATCAAACTAATCATTCCACTTGACTTTCCTTTTCTTTAGTAAAGGTTAACTAAGTGGGATTAAAATCCAATTCTCATCACAATTAATAAGGATAGGACTTCCAATTCTAATACCTTGACAACAGTTTATTTTATTATTACTATTTTAATTTTCTTATCATTTAACATACTTCTTTCTTAGTTTCAAAACCCCCAATTTACAAGACTCATAACCAATAATAAGAACATACCTCCCTACAATTCCTTGAGAAGACGACCCGAGGTTTGAATACTTCGGTTATCAATTTATTTAGGGGTTTGTTACTTGTGACAACCAAATGTTTGTACGAAGGGATTTTCTGTTGGTTTAGAATCTATACTTACAACGCGACTATATTTTTATAAAATTCTTTACTAGCAAAAATTCTAACGTCAAAATGGCGCCGTTGCCGGGGAATTGCAAACGTGTGCCTTATTATTGGTTATTGTAAATATTTTTCAAAAAAAATTTTTTTTTCATATTTTAAAATTTTTATCTTATCTTATCTTATTTTTCAAAATTCAAATCTTTTTCAAAAAAAATCATATTTTTTTTAAATCTTATTTTATCTTTTTCAAAATCTTATCTTATCCTTTTTCAAAAAAATCATATCTTTTTCAAAATATTTTCTTTTTATTAATTTTTGTTTTTATTTTCTCTTACTACCATGAACTCTCACCCCTTTGGCTATGAGTCTGGTTACAATTATGTTGCAGGAAGAGGAAGCTATAACAGGAATATGCATCAAGGTCAAAGCAATCAAAGATGGACGGAGCCAAGAGGATCTGATCAACCCTTTAGGCAACAACACCTTCCAGGATATCATGGACAAAGACCATTCTACAATGCATACCAAGATAATAGATATGGTGGACCCCTTGTAGTTACCAACAAGACCCACCATATGCCCATGAACCCCCTCCTCCTCAATATAATTTTGAACCACCATACTCACAAGCCCCTTTCCACCATTCACCTCCATATGACCCTAACCCGTATCCACCATACCAACCACCTTATGAGCCAAATGAACCATACACAGAACCATCACCTCAATATACACCATCTCCTTATCAGTATCAAGATGAACCACCTTCCTGCCATGAACCCGTTCTCCCAACAAATGAACCCTCCTATCCACCTTAAACCTCTATGGAGAAAGCATTTGCCGATCTCAACTCTACTATACAAGCTCTCATCGCACAAATCGGACCACCAAATACCTTCAACAATCAACCCTCAAGCTCTAGTGTACTTCCTTTTTAACCACAGAATGATCTCTCCATCCCATCACCACCATCCATGGAAGAGCACCCAGATCCATCAATCCAAGAGCAACATGATCCCAATGATGCTATTGACATGGATCAATCCAAGAGCACCCACTTCCTTTTCTCTTCTTTTTCAACTTTTATTTCGTACTGTTTAATTTTATATTATATTGAACCTGGATGTTATTCGTAAGCACTTGCGTTAGCATTACATACTGGATAACTGCATACTTGCATAAAAAAAAATTTCGCACGCGACGCGTTCGCATCATAGGTGCGTTAGGAAGAAAATAAATTGAACAGAGTGTCACGTGAAAGCGTGGCTGGAGGCGTGCCTTTGGTACAACTTGATCCACGCGACCGCATCGCTGACGCGTCCGCGTCATGTGGGAAAAATGCCTCCCACGTGTCCGCGTCACCCACGCGAACGCGTGCCTCAAATTTGACGTACAAAGGGTGTATAGGCGAAAGTTGAGCTAGAATTGGGATGGAATCGTGCTAGAAGCACAAGCCTTGCCACGCGTACGCGTGCCCCACGCGTCCGCGCTGATTTTCAAATTCAAGCCATCCATGCGATCGCGTCAACCATGCGATCGTGTCACCCAAAGATTTGGCAATATGCATTTCAAATAGAGAGTTGCGCGACCGCGAGGCTGCCCTTGCGCTAATGGCACAAATCGATCCATGCGACCGCTTGGATGACGTGTCTGCGTCATTTCATAGAAGCGCTATCCGCACGAACGCATCACCCACGCGTCCGCGTCGCAAGCGCCGCACAACTTATCCAGATCAGCCAAATAAATCTTATCTTTTCTTTCCCAAATCTAAATCTTTTCTTTCCCTTCTTATTTCTTTCTTCCTTCCTTTCTTTTTTTCTTTCTTTTTTCCTTTCAATTGGTGTTAGAAATTTATTTGGGTCAATATTTTGCTTATGGATTTTTAAGAAATTGCTTGACAATTATATATTATTTTTTTAAGGCTGCTTGCATGTTTAATTTAATGCTTTCCATACCTTATTTAATATGTATGCTTTGTGTTTGTGAAAAAGCCCGTATGGCATTGTGCATTCTTAATTATTCTATCCTCCTTATTTAATATGCATGCTTTGTGTTTGTGAAAAAGCCCGTATGGCATTGTGCATTCTTAATTATTCTATCCTTCTACTCTAATGCCTGTTTTTCACAAAACCCTTTTCAATATTTTATTACTTAAATATAATTGTCAATACAAACGTTATTGTTAGTTTCTCAAGACTAATAATACATTAAGGCTTTTAATGCTTGATTTACACTACTCATGCCTTTGCCAGCATGCCAATAAACATATTGCATTTAATTGCCTCAATTTATCATGCTATGCTTCCATTGATGTCTTAATTTCATGGAATCACGACCATGTGTTAACGACATTCTTCTTTATTTTGGCGTGATTCTTACTAGTACTGCCCTCTCCCTTGCTCTATCTCTTTGACTTCATGTCCCTTTCTCTTCTCCCTTTTTCAGGCTGGCCACCAGGAAGAGTAAAGAGAAAGACTCTACAACGAGCACCGGTTGAGGAACCACAACCCCCGCCACCTGCACATCTTTGCATGCACCGAGGACGGTGCAATCTTTAAGTGTGGGGAGGTCGATACCGATCTCCACGGGTTAGTTAGTCCCTTCTCAACACTTCATTGTTGCATTTGCATGTTTGATTGCATGTCTGTTTTATTTTGTGCATATTTTACCACTTGGTTGAAGTAACATTTTCTTTTTCAAGAAAATTTTTATAGCATTTCACTAATTTAAATTAAACTTTTTGAAAAAATTGTTTGAAGAAATATTATATTGGAACATGGTTTAGAGCTCGAACACAGAAAACCAGTGAGATTTTGAGCCTTTTTGATTGGTTGCATTTTATCAACCAATATATTTTATTTTTATGTGTTATTCTCTCTAAAATTGTAATCTTTGTCTTGCTTAATTCTATATTTTCATTATTTGATGTATGCATGCACTTATATGATTGAGGCCTTGTTTCACTGAGCTTACATACCCATATGGCCTTACCTTTTATTATCCTTTGCAAACCTATGTTGAGCCTATTTTACCCCTTGTTCTTTATTTTAGCTCATCACTAACTCTAAGCGGAAAACAATAATGTCCTTAATTTGAATCCTTGATTAGCTTAGACTAGTAAGAATACTCATGAATTAAGTGTGGGGAAAAGTGGGTTTGGAAACGTTTGGTTTGGGAATTGAGTATGTTAGACTTTGTGTGAAAATGTGCAAAATAATAGTTGAGCACATATTATTGCATTCAATACTTTAATCATATGTATTGAGAAGAATAAAAGAAAAATAAAAAAAGAAAAAAAGAAAAAAAGTGAAAAAGAAAAGAAAAAAAGCAAATAATAAAAGGGGACAAAATGCCCCAAAGTAAGTGTTGGTATCAATGCATATGTGCTGTACTCAAATTTAGGATGCATGAATATGTGGAAAACACAGTTAATGGGAAGTTAGATTCCGCATTTTAATTTAATGGATTGTCTTAAGTTAGGTGGAAAGTTTAGGTTAATCAAGGATTCATATTTTAGTCCACTTGGCCAAATACAATCCTACCTTGACCCTAACCCCATTATAACCCTTAAAAGACCTCTTGATTTGTGTATTAGTGCATTAAATTTTTGTTGATTGTTAGATAAAGAGCAAGCTATAGAAAGCAAGATTAGTAGAGAATTGAGAGAATTGACCCTAGACACTTGAGAGTTAGAATGATATACACTACTAGTAAGGGTTCAGTGCTTAATTCTGTGTTCCCTGCTTTCATGAGCTATCTTCTTCTTGCAAGTTATTTGTATTATATTTTGTGATTTGAATTAGTGAAATCCAGTTCATATTTGTTCTTGAAAGATTTATTTACTTTTTAACCAAGTAGGTAGAAATATTTTTCATGTAGTTGCATTCACATAGATATGTTGCATTGCATACTCTCTATCATTCCTCTTCACTCCTTTATAGCTTCTCTTGAGCTTAGCATGAGGACATGCTAATGTTTAAGTGTGGAGAGGTTGATAAACTACTATTTTATGGTTTGTCTTGTGCTTAATTGAGTGGATTTTATCAATCTTTCATACACTTATTCATACTAAATGCATGTGTTTACATTCTCCTTCCTGATTTTGTGCTATGATTGAAAACATGCTTCTTTGACCTTATATCTGCTAATATTAATCCTCTCTTATTATCATTAGATGCCGTGATATGTGTTTTAAGTGATTTTAGGGATTACAGGGCATGAATGGCTCAGAGGATGGAAAGGAAGCATGCAAAAGTAGAAGGAATACAAGAAGTTGAAGAAACTGCTAAGCTGTCCAGCCTGACCTCTTCGCACTCAAACGGTCATTACATATAAAATTCAAATCTTGTTAATGATCTAGATCCTTATTAGGATCTCTAAGTATAATATAAAAAATGATTAAATAAAAAAAAAGACTCTTTCTTTATTTAATTTCTTTTGTATTGATGGATTCATTTTTCAATTGATTTGGCAATAATGAATGAAGGGATTACAAGTAATCCATGTCGATCTCTAAAGTGCGTATTGATATATCATTCAAAATCAAATCTAATATCAATAAACTTTTTTATTAACTAAGAGGTTCAAATGATGTGGTTTCATTTGCGTTGGAAAGTTAACATCTAGCGCTTCACAACGATATATAATTTACCATAGTTTCCTTGAAGTTAAGTAACGCAAACGCGTGGATGACGCGTCCGTGTTGCATCTACGAACTTCAATCCACGCAAACTCATAGACGACGCATCCGCGTCACTTTGTCACGACCTGTACGGACCAGAAAGTGCTGGGAATGACTTCTGGGCTATTTTTGACACAGTTCTCGGCCCAGAAAACATAGATTAGAGGCTGGAAGTGGAGCAGAATGAGATCATACACTCATAACACACTTTTCATAATTTTAGATGTAGTTTTTAGAGCCTGCCTCTCTCTTAGGATTTAGGATTAGGATTCCTCTTAAAGGATTTAGGATTTATTATTATTTCACTTACAATTCTTCTGAGCTCCAGGTTTAATATTCCTTTATTTTGACTTCTCTTCTACTTTGAGATACTTTAATGCTTTTATTTGTATTTGACTTATATTGCCCAATTGGCTTATGAACTTTTCCATGTTAGATTTGATTACTTTTATTAATGCAATTGAGGTATTTCAGATTTATGCTTGCTTTATTCTATTTATGATGTCTTCAATTTAATTTAGAATCTTCCCTTTTGGCTCTGGTTAAGTAATTGGTGACGCTTGAGTTATTAAATAAAACAGTGGTTAAAATTGGCAGATCGCTCTAAAACTAGTCTTCCCACAGGGATTGACTAGGACTTCAGGATCAAACTAATCATTCCACTTGACTTTCCTTTGCTTTAGTAAAGGATAACTAAGTGGGATTAAAATCCAATTCTCATCACAATTGATAAGGATAGGACTTCCAGTTCTAATACCTTGCCAAAAGTTTATTTTATTATTACTATTTTAATTTTCTTATCATTTAACATACTTCTTTCTTACTTTCAAAACCCCCAATTTACAAGACTCATAACCAATAATAAGAACATACCTCCCTGCAATTCCTTGAGAAGACGACCCGAGGTTTGAATACTTCGGTTATCAATTTATTTAGGGGTTTGTTACTTATGACAACCAAATGTTTGTACGAAGGAATTTTCTGTTAGTTTAGAATCTATACTTACAATGCGACTATATTTTTATAAAATTCTTTACTAGAAAAAATCCTAACGTCAGCTATACCGAGGAACCAAGAAGAAATTCACAAAGTCTCAAGTATAAATCAAGCAACCATGGAGAAAGTAAAGTCAACAATGGTCAAAAACTCATCCTTGGACCAAATCCAAACTTGGAGCCAAAGCAAGGCTCTACGGTCAAGATTGAAGAAACTTGAAGAAAAAGGTTGAGAGAGAATCTGTAAGTTGTATCTAACAAATTCGGATTTCTCTCTCATTACTGACGAATCCGCTGCAAGCTCTGGTGAATGGAGAAGAAGACAGCATTAGGGTTGAACTTGATTCAACCTTGGAAGTTTCACTCTTCTATAATAAAGGTGAACAGGCAAGGGTTGAAGGTAAGAGAGTAAGAACTAAGCACAAAGTTTGGTTCTCACAACTTCCTAATCTTGTTGAGTTCATCTCCTTCATATTGTTCATTTAGTATATCTTTTTCTCAGTTTAATCTGTCTGAGTCTCATTAAAAAAGGCAAACATGGTAAGATTTTTAACAAAAACCCAATGAGAGGTAAAAGGCAGTGAGTTAAACTTGGAAAAAAAGTCAAAAGATGTTTCAGATTTTCTTTGTACATCTTTCTGTTTTGTATCATGATCCTGTGGGGATTTCCTTGCAAGTTAGGTTAGCACTTGGTTGTTGAAAGCTAGATAGAGGTCTAGTCAAATTCAAATTGGGTTAGAATCTGGATTTGTCCCAGATAGGATTAGGTAGATCCTAAGAAAAGATTGGTGTTTGTACCTTGAGAAAAATAGTAAAATTTCATCATAATTGTGATGGAGACTGGATGTAGACTACATTACACTGAGTAGCTGAACTAAGATACTTCTGGGTGTCACTCTTTCTTCTCTGCTCTTTTACTATTTCTGTATTTCAAGAGACAAAAATAAAAGTATCTCCTAATTCGACCGGAGACAAAAGCAAAATATCTCCTAAAATTCTCTTGATAAAAGCCAAAGTTAAAATCAGCAAAAAAAGGTCAAGATTCAACCCTCTCTTCTCTTAGCCACTGATAACTATCATGAAAAATGTGTATTAAATTGTGATCAACGTTACAAGTCAAAATTATCCCATAATTTACACTCTGATGCTATATGTAACAAGTGGATGAGTAATAGAAACAGAAAATAACTGCATATCTGTTATTAGTGTTTACTTCTTATAGTAAAAAATACTTTTTGAGACAGTAAAATAATCTTGTATTAATCATAATCAATTTGTTTATTTACTCTATTAAGATTTTATAATATGATGTTTTATGACAAATTACAAAAGAATGACATTTAATTTTTTTTCTATTTTTTCTATTTTAATATTTTTTCTATTTTTTCTATTTTAATCTGTTATATATATATATATATATATATATATATATATATATATATATATATATATATATTATAGAGAGGAAAAAAGAGATATCATATATTTTAATAATTGAATAAGAGAAATAAAAATATTAAGTTTTCTGTCAACATCAACTAGTTTTTTTTAAATTATTTTAGTTATTTTAAATTTTAAATCATAGATTTTTAAGATTAAATTTTAAATTATAAATTTTAATTTTTTAAAAGAATAAATATTTTAAAAGTAAAAAATTAGTTAATATTAACTAATTAAAAAATTGTTTTTTATATTTTAATATATATTTAATTACAAGAAAATAAATAGAGGTAGAGGCGCATCAAATCTTGCCAACAAAATCTAATGGAGGGTGAGATCGCAACATATAAAGCTAGTAGTTTGCAGTGCTCCATTGTTTGACCATAGACCCAATATTAAATGTATAGGGCGTTAATCCTTCACCTTTCTATTTATAGCATGCTATCTTTTACATATAAAATATTAAAATCAACGATGTAAAGAGTTGCGCCCTCTGCTCTGTTCGCTTTATTCCTAGATTTGGTACAGTTTCCATTAACATAATTATTATTGTAATTAATCAATCCTACGTTAATAATAACAAAACCGATCCATGTTATCTCTAGAAGCACACGCGTGGCAGCAGCATCACCCATCTAAACCTAAAGTAGTTGCCCTACTCATCAGGGAATTGATAGGTTGAATAACATATAAGGTTACTTCACTCAAGACAAAACAGTTTTCAGCACATTTACACATGCCTGTATCTTATATTATGTCAGTATAGTTTATTGCTGCATGTTTATTAACACTTTCATGGTGTAGATACTGATAGCTCCTTATTTGGTCTCCTAATTAAAATGTTAGATTTTTAAATTTCACTGTGTACTTTGGGTAAAAAAAGAAAAAAAAATTCAATAGTTAGTGTTTGTCTTCAGGCCAATGACACTGAAAGAATTTGTATGAAAAAAAAAAAAAAAACTGGTGCATGTATATTATTATTTTAGTTTAACAAGTCTTACAAAGCAATTCGTGGCAAAGTTTGAGGATCTAGCTACGAAAACAATGTATATATTATATTTAATTACATATATATTATATGCGGAAATCAGATACGATATTTAATTACACATTTATTATATTTAATATTATGTAATTATTTCATCAGGAATTAAACCATATAAAATAAAATATTTTTTATTATTTTAAACCGATTTTTTATTATTTCTCAAACATTATATATAAAATTTTTGAGAAAACTAAAAATAAAATAATTTGAATGAAGTAAAAAAAACTGATGATAAAATAAACAAATGTTTAATTAATTTTTACATACATTAAAAAGTTATTTTATCTCTAACAAATTTTTCCATGCAAGATCTTTTATAAGCATAAATTATATGTAAGGGTTTTTTTTGTCTTATACCAATGCAAAATTTTTTATTTAAAAGAATATAGGAAACAAATATTTAACTTTAAATATTTTTGCCATAAAAAATCTAATATCTTTGGATAAAATTAACAATTAATAATTATTATATAACAATTTAATTAAATATATTAAATTCTCTAAAATTATTAATTATAAACTTCATATAAAAATAACTAAATGCTAATCTTCGCCTTAACAATATGTGCTCTCTTTGAGGGCCATGAACCTCTAAAAGTGAGTGACGATGTTGTTTTGTCATCAGGACATATCTAAACGTTGCCACAGTTTAGTGCATAACATTCACAAGCTAGCTAGTGACACCGCAAAGAGCCACAATAATAAAAATCATTATTCAATCCGAAAAGCCAAAGATTTTTCATCACGATAACCTGATATTCATTTGATCCTATCCTTACTCATTGATTAGCAATTTTAAAATTCATTTAGATATATATAATATAATAACCTTTTAGGTTTATATTTCATCATCACTCAAACCTTAATTCGTGACCTTCAGTTTATTTTTAAGGTTGAAATTAAACAAATAATTAAATCCCACCCCCTATGCCGTGTTCATTCCTTCTATGCTACATTATTATATTATTATAGGTCACTATTTTACGTAATCTGTTTTCAGAAGTAACCTTCATTTAACGCCTAACAGTAACATCGGTGGGAAAATTAAATTTTAATTATTTTATTATTAAAATTTTAATTAAATTTTTATATTTTTTTATTCAATTGGATTTTTATACTATTTTTAATTTTTTAGTTAGGTCTATTTTAGTATAAAAAATATTAGAATTAACTGAATATTTATTCACAAATTAAAAATATTCATAATTAAAAATTGAAATAGATCTTTAATTGCATATATTTTAGGAGAAATCTATTAATTTTAACATTTTTTATATAAAAATGGCCTAATTATAAAATTAAAAATAGTATAGAGACTCAATTAAAAAAATATATAAAAATCTAACTAAAAATTTGATAAAATTATAGAGACTAGAATAATTAAATCAAAAGATAATAACAAATTATAAAAAAACTATTCTCATAATCAATGATCTATTATAAATTGAAATCGATCAACAAATTTCCTTTAAATAAAGTAATTTTCAAGTTTCAACTTTACCTTCTTCATACAATTCTAAACACTATAAAGAACAATGCATTATCAGAATAAATTAGCTAATTTTAAGAAAAAAAATTACCGGGGAAAGTTATACTATTATAAAAAATAAATAAATTAAGTCGTTGCATGTAGTTAACCTTCATCAAGTTATCCTAGTTTTAAATAATATTTTGGAAATAATTATGGTAAGAAATATATCATAAGCAAAATAAAGAGAGAGATGTTTTCTTAACTTCTTTCCTTTTGTAATTGAGTTCTTAATTGTTACACACAATTTGTAAATTTTGTATTAACATGTTATTGAGTTCCTCTTCATATATTATGTTTTATGTATGTACTTATATCAATACATCAGGACCGGATAGATTCCACCTTTAATAAAGTTAAAATTGTCATAAAATTTATTGACTTGTACATAATGTGGCAAGGAAAGTTTTTAAGTGTACTTACTGGTACACTGATATTTCAATGATTTTTAACTGTTGATTTTAATTATATATATTTTAGAAAAAATTTTAAGTGGATATAAAAATATTAGTATTTTAGTTGTTTTAACTGTTGATTTCAATTAATATATATTATATATTTTTTATAATTTAGATCAACGGTTAAAACAATTGAAACACCAGTCTTTTAGGTACATTAAAATTTTTTCTTATTTTATATATATTTTTTATAATTAAAATTAATAATTAAAAATTACTGAAACACGTACGCTACTTGAAAATTTTTCTAAACTAAGCTATTAGATGAGTATTAAGTCTGATATAAAATAAATAAAAGTAATAGTATTAAAAATTAAAATATATATATATCTATATTAAAAACAAATAATCTAATGAATAAAAATACTTAAATATCATTAAAGAAAAATACATAAATTTTAAGACTCTGTAGGCTATATAATAGGCCGCATGGGGTTTTTCCAAGCATTCCGTAACTTGAAAGAGCATCCAAGGAGTGAATGAGTGATACATACTTAGCAACTTTCATTTCAGGTTGTCTTGAACTCGGAATTGACATACAAGCATATCATTCAATGAACTTCAATTACCCCTCTCATCTCTTTACAATGAACTTGTACACACATGTGTACGTTGAAAAAATATCACGTGTTTGTGGTCCATAGTTATAGTAACTACTACCTTTCAAGGCATGCATATTTAATTTTTTTCTAATTATTATTTCGGTTCTCTAGTCAACCTAGCTATATTATGTACAAAGAAATTATTCCATACAAATTATGAGGAGAAATTTGATGAAACGAAAGTAGATATTAATATTAATAATAGTAGACAACAAAATCCCTCCTATCCTAAGTCCCGAATGTCAAAACTGTGAAAGTTTGTCTCTTTGGAATTGAAGTGTTTCTTAAACGGAAAATAAGATATTCTAGGCCTACCTTATCTCTTGTGACAAAGACAATAAGGCAAATCAATGCACGCCACATTCTAAACAAACGAAACTATAAGCCACTAATATTCCACCATAAATTACACGGATTTATCTATCTCTATGTATTATTTGATTTAGATAGATAGCTATATTATGGGTTACATATGTATATGATATAAAATTAACAACTTGTAATTGGTCGCCAAAATTAAAGCAATAAAGTCATCGATAGTCACATCATGATCACCGGTGGAAGGTATATATATATGTATAACCGTTTTATTGAAAGGATAAAATTCAGGACAAATTTCAAGATTTGGTAATTATCTACCTCTAGTGTAAAATTAATTATTGTCAGGATTTATTCTAGTGTGGAATATTTTGTTCAAGAAAGCAATCAAGCATGGCCATTCAAAACTATTCTATATGTACTACTTCAATTTGGTAAAACTTTTTGCATTGTTTTACCATGTGTCACGCACTGAACCAAAAACATTAATTCTTGTGATTATGATTGATAACAATGTATTGCTAAACTAGAGATGCTATCCATTTAGGACATTTGTGCTAAAATAGCTTATATCGGTCGGTTATCGAATTTTTAATTAAATTTTTATATTTTTTTATTGAATTTTTATATATTAATTTTTTTTAATTAAGTCATATTGTGAGAATAATATTTAAGATAACAGAATATTCTTGGTAAAAAACAAATATTCTAATGATTTAGTTATAATATCTAGTTGAACAAATATATATTTTTTCAAAATACCAGAAGAGTCCTTTGCATTTTATTCCAAAGAAAAAAAAAACTAGCCCTAAATTATTCTGTGGAGATCGCATTCACTGTCGTCTCCTACATCGGGCCCTCATCTTCATCCCTCTGTGGCGTCGTCTGCAGCGGACGCTTGGTGGTCTGCTGCCCGTTGCCTCCTTCTCTCTGTGCTGGTCTGTCCTGCCTTATTCTGCTCGGAGGTTTACTGTGCTGTTTTCTCATCCAAGCCGTTGCCGTCCCTCGCAATTCTTCGCCTGGCCTCCCGTCCCTGCGCTGCGCCTTTCCTTGATCTCCCTGTACTCAATCTGTCACAAAATAGGTAACATATAACATTGAGTTTTTTTTTTTTAGTTTTTAAAACTTGATGTAACATGTTTATGCTAATTTTAATTTTTACATAATATGGCATTGGTTGAGTACCTATTTTTTGAATTGATTTCTGGATTGTTTTGATATAATGGTTTAGGATTTACAATATGAATATTTATATACATAAATTTTGTTAATTGGTGAATTGACATATAAATTAATATTTTGCTGATGATAAATTTTGCTTATTGTTGATTGTTGATTGTTGTAGTTGTCATGATGCTGCTTTATTAGGATTTTGTTTTTGTTTTTTATTTTTTAATGTAGTGATGGGAGATTCGGATTTTACCATAGACATATAGCATGGTGGCAAGTTTCATGATATAGGACATGGGCTAGAATATTTGGGGGGGAGGGTGTTGGAAGATATGCCTTTTGAGCTCGATGAATGGAGTTTGCAAGAAATAGTTAGTGAGCTGCAGAAGTTAGGGTACAAAGGGTATACTAAGATATAGTACTGTGAACCGGAATGTCAATTGAGCTCGGGTCGTAGAGAGTTGATGAGTGATGGAGATGCCATGAGAATGGGTAGGTTATTGGTGTCACAGACTGTTAAGCATTGCTCGGTGTATGTTGTTGATGGCTGCAGGGATGGTAATGGTGTTGAGATATGTTCGAATGATAAGGACTATATGCCAACTGAAGTTGAGTACAGTGGCAGTGGTTTCATAGAAGTAGAAGTTGAAGGTGAATCAGAGTCATCTAGTGAGGATGATAGATTTGATGATAGTGCTGATGATGGAGATCACAAAGACCATTTTAGTTTTGATGTTGAGGATGGAAATGATGGTGGAGCTTTAAATGCTTTTGGGGGATTTGATGGCCCGTTAAATCAATATGACAATGCTCAAACTGTTGTTGTTGATGTTGTTGTGAATGATGCCACTGTTAGAGGGGATGTTGAAGATGGAGAAATTTTTGAGGGTTATGAAACTGAAGATATTGATAGCTATAAGGGAGATTCAGATGATATGATTAAGAAGAGAAGGTATCCTAAATATAATGAGGCTGAGATGAGCAGGGAATATGAGTTTAAGGTGGGTTTGGAGTTCAAGTCACTTGGTCAGTTTAAAGATACTATTAGAGAGTATGCTTTGTTGAATGGAAGGGATATTAGGTATATCAAGAATGATAAGGTTAGATGTAGAGTGGGCTGCAGAGGGAAGAAAGGGAAGTGTAGGTGGTGGCATTTGCCTCCAAAGTTGGTGGTTCTGATTGCTTTCGATTGAAGACCCTTAATGAAAAGCACACTTGTGGACGAAATTACAATGGTAGCCTTGCATCAAGTAGTTGGGTGTCTCAAAAGATTATTACCAATATTAGTAGGGGAGAAGAGGTGAAGATTGCAATTGTAACTCAGACTATTTAGAATAAATACATGGCTAATATTTCAGTTACAAAGGCTTATTGGACAAGGAGAAAAGTGAGGAAAGAAGTACATGGCAGGGCTATTCTGCAATATGGCAAGCTGAGAGATTACTGTACAGAGATTCTGAGGACAAATCCCGGATCTACCACTTAGATTTTGGTTGACAAGACTTCAATTACACACCAGCCAAGGTTTATGAGGATGTACATGTGTCTAGATTCTGTTAAACAAGGGTTCTTGGCTGGTTGCAGGCCTATTATAGGGGTAGAGGGCTGCCACTTGAAGGGTGATCATGGCCAACAACTTTTGGTGGCTGTTGGAAGATATCCGAATGATAATTACTTCCCAATTGTTGTTGCTGCTATAAAGGCTGAAACCAGAGACAATTGGGGTTGGTTTATTAACCTTTTATTGGATGATATTGAACATGTTAGTAGAAGGAAGTGGGTATTCATGTCTGATGAGCGGATATTTTATACGCTTTTTGGTGGTATTTTCATGTAGTTTTTAGTATGCTTTAGTCACTTTTTAGTATATTTTTATTAGTTTTTATGCAAAAATCACATTTCTAGAATTTACTATGAGTTTGTATATTTTTCTGTAATTTTAGGTATTTTCTGGCTGAAATTGAGGGACCTGAGCAAAAATCTGATTTAGAGGCTGAGAAAGGACTGTAGATGCTGTTGGATTCTGACGTCCCTGTACTCGGAATGGATTTTATGGAGCTACAAAAGTCCAATTGATGCGCTCCTAACTGCGTTGGAAAGTAGACATCTTGGGCTTTCTAGAAATATATAATAGTCTATACTTTTCTCGAGATTTGATAATGCAAACTGGTGTTTAAATGCCAGCTTTTTACCCTTTTCTAGCGTTAAACGCTAGAACTGGCATAAAAGTTGGAGTTAAATGCCCAAACTGGCACCAAAGCTGGCGTTTAATGCCAGGAATAGTCTATGCACGTGAAAACTTCAATGCTCAGCCCAAACACACAACAAGTGGGTCCCGGAAGTGGATTTCTGCACTATCTTAGTTTACCTATTTTCTGTAAACCTAGATTACTAGTTTAGTATAAAAACTACTTTTAGAGATTCATTTTGTGCCTTATGACATTTTACATCTGAATTTTGTATCTTCTATGGCATGAGTCTCTAAACTCCATGATTGGGGGCAAGGAGCTCTGCTGTGTCTCAATGGATTAATGCAATTACTACTGTTTTTCATTCAATCACGCTTGTTTCTATTCTAAGATATTCATTCACATTTCAACATGATGAATGTGATGATCTGTGACACTCATCACCATTCTCAACCTATGAACACGTGCCTGACAACCACTTCCGTTCTACCTTAGATTGAGTGGGTATCTCTTGGGCTCTTGGTTCATGAGTTTAATTGCCACTCCTGACAATAAAGCATTCAAATCCATGAGATCAGAGTCTTCGTGATATAAGCTAGAATCAATTGGCAGCATTTCTGAGATCTAAAAAGTCTAAACCTTGTCTGTGGTATTCCGAGTAAGATCTGGGAAGGGATGACTGACGTGGCAGAAATTGGCGAGTTAAGAACTTATTAATAGGAATATGTTGCAAGTACAGTCCTTAACCAGCCAAAAATCTGCTTATCAATTTAAAAAGGGGTTGTCACAATATTGAAAATTAAAATACTGGGAGTATGAATCCCAGATCGTCTCCCAACGAGTTGCAGAGAGATGTGCTATTTCATCAATCGGGTGTTTTCAAAAATGGTTGAGTTGGTAAACAGGAAATTAAAATAGAGAAATTAATTAATTCTAAATAAAAGCCTTGACTGGGGGTAGATTAGTTGGAAGCCCTATTCTTGTTGAAATACTCTCAAGATTAATTAATAATTGGAAGTTACTCTGCTTAGTTAACCCTTACTAGATAAAGGAAAGTCAAGCAAGTTGGAAATCGGTTTCTAGTCATAAGTCCTAATCCACTCCCTTGGGAAGGACTAGAGTTAATGATTAGAGGGTGATTCAACAATAAACCCAATTATAATTTCTCTCTTGAGTAGTTTAACTCAAGGGTTCCTTTCAATCATCCCCAATCAAGTCATGGAACAACTCACTCATCATAATTATAAAATTCACAGAATTAATGGTGAAAATAAAAGAAGACATGATAAACAATAATGAAAGGGTTAATTGAAAATAAAAATAGTCTATATTAATAACTTGTAAAAATAAGCCAAAGTCAATGATGAGCGGATAATTTATACGCTTTTTGGCATTGTTTTTAGGTATTTTTAGTGAGTTCAAGCTACTTTTAGGGATGTTTTCATTAGTTTTTATGTTAAATTCACATTTCTTGACTTTACTATGAGTTTGTGTGTTTTTCTGTGATTTCAGGTAATTTCTGGCTGAAATTGAGGGACTTGAGCAAAACTCTGAAAAAGGCTGACAAAAGGACTGCTGATGCTGTTGGAATCTGACCTCCCTGCACTCGAAATGGATTTTCTAGATCTACAGAACTCCAATTGGCGCGCTCTCAACGGTGCTGGAAAGTAGACATCCAGAGCTTTCCAACAATATATAATAGTCCATACTTTATTCGGAAATTGATGACGTAACTTGGCATTGAACGCCAAGTACATGCTGCTGTCTGGAGTTAAACGCCAGAAAAACGTCATGATCCGGAGTTGAACGCCCAAGACACGTTATAACTTGGAGTTCAACTCCAAGAAAAGCCTCAGCTCGTGGAAAGATCAAGCTCAACTCAAACATACACCAAGTGGGCCCCGGAAGTGGATTTATGCATCAATTACTTACTCATGTAAACCCTAGTAGCTAGTCTAGCATAAATAGGATAAGTTACTGTTGTATTAGACATCTTTTGACAGTTTAATCTTTTGACTTTGTAGTCTTTGATCATTCGGTCTCTTGATCATTCAAGGGGCTGGCCATTCGGCCATGCCTGAACCTTTCACTTATGTATTTTCAACAGTGAAGTTTCTACACACCATAGATTAAGGGTGTGGAGCTCTGCTGTACCTCAAATTTCAATACAATTACTATTACTTTCTATTCAATTCTTCTTTTATTCTTATTCCAAGATATACGTTACACTTAACTTTGATGAATGTGATGATTCGTGACACTCATCATCATTCTCACCTATGAACGCGCGTGACTGACAACCACTTCCGTTCTACTCTAGGCCGGGCGCATATCTCTTAGATTCTCCAACAGAATCTTCGTGGAATAAGCTAGATAGATGGCGGCATTCATGAGGATCCGGAAAATCTAAACCTTGTCTATGGTATTCCGAGTAGGATTCTGGGATTGAATGACTGTGACGAGCTTCAAACTCCTGAAGGCTGGGCGTGATGACAAACGCAAAAGAATCAAGGGATTCTATTCCAACCTGATTGAGAACCGATAGATGATTAGCCGTGCTGTGACAGAGCATAGGAACGTTTTCACTGAGAGGATGTGATGTAGCCATTGACAACGGTGATGCCCTACATACAGCTTGCCATGGAAAGGAGTAAGAATGATTGGATGGATGTAATAAGAAAGTAGAGTTTCAAGAGGAGCACAGCATCTCCATACGCCTATCTGAAATTTCCACTATTGATTTACATAAGTATTTCTATCCCTTTTATTTTCTATTTATTAATTAATTTTCGAGCTCATCATAAACCAGTTTAATCTGCCTAACTGAGATTTACAAGATGACCATAGCTTGCTTCATACCAACAATCTCTGTGGGATCGACCCTTACTCACGTAAGGTATTACTTGGATGACCCAGTACACTTGCTGGTAAAGTTGAACGGAGTTGTGGAAAGAAAAAGCTTCTCTAACAGTGCCTAGAATTATTGTTGATCACAATTTCATCCACCAAGTTTTTGGCGCCGTTGCCGGGGATTGTTCGAGTATGGACAACTGACGGTTCATCTTGTTGCTCAGATTAGGTAATTTTCTTTTCAAAAATCTTTTTCAAAATTTTTCTTTTATTTTCGTTTTTCTAAAAGAATATTTTCGAAAAAATAAATAAAAATACAAAAAAATTAGAAAATCATAAAAATCAAAAATATTTTGTGTTTCTTGTTTGAGTCTTGAGTCAATTTTTAAGTTTGGTGTCAATTGCATGCTTTAAAAATTTTTCTTGCATTTTTCGAAAATCTCATGCATTCATAGTGTTCTTCATGATTTTCAAGTTGTTCTTGGTAAGTCCTCTTGTTTGATCTTGATGTTTTCTTGTTTTGTGTTGTTTGTTGTTTTTCATATGCATTTTTTGTTTGTTAGAGTCCATGCATTAAAGATTTCTAAGTTGGTGTCTTGCATGTTTTCTTTGCATCAAAAATTTTTCAAAATTATGTTCTTGATGTTCATCATGACCTTCAAAGTGTTCTTGGTGTTCATCTTGACATTCATAGTGTTCTTGCATGCATTATGTGTTTGATCCAAAATTTACATATTTTGGGTCATTTTTATGTTTTTCTCTCTCATCTTTAAAATTTCAAAAAAAAAATCAAAAAAATATCTTTTCCTTATTTCCCTCCAAATTTTCAAAATTTTGGGTTGACTTGGTCAAAAATTTTTAAAATTAGTTGTTTCTCACAAGTCAAGTCAAAATTTCAATTTTAAAAATCTTATCTTTTCAAAATCTTTTTCAAAAAAAAAATTATATCTTTTTCAATTTTTTTCTATTTTTCGAAAATTTCAAAAATATTTTTCAAAATGTTTTCAAAATCTTTTTCTTATCTTTATATCATATTTTCGAAAATTAGCTAACAATTAATGTGATTGGTTCAAAAATTTGAAGTTTGTTACTTTCTTGTTAAGAAAGGTTCAATCTTTAAGTTCTAGAATCTTATCTTGGAGTTTCTTGTTAGTTAAGTCATTTTAAAAATTAAGTCTTTTTCAAAAATATCTTTTTATCTTTTATCTTATCTTTTTCAAAAATTTTTTATCTTTTTCAAAAATTTGATTTCAAAATATCTTATCTAACCTCTTATCCTCTTATCTTTTCAAATTTGATTTTAATATCTTTTTCAACTAACTCTTTGACTTTTTGTTTGTTTCTTATCTTTTTCAAAACCACCTAACTATTTTTCCCTCTCTGATTTTCGAAAGTATCTCATCTCTTTTTCAAAAAAAAAAAATTCTTTTTGTTTTAAATTTTAATTTTAATCTTATCCTATCTTTAATTTTCAAAAATTACTAACCCCTTTTTAAAAATTGTTTTCGAAATTCTCCCTCTCTTTTCTTATTCTATTTATTTATTTAATTACTAACACTTCTCTTCACCCCCTCTCCACCTAATATCCGAATCCCCTCTTCTACTTTCTTCTCCCCTTTCTTTTTCTACTAACATAAAGGAATCTCTATACTGTGACATAGAGGATTCCTCTTTCTTTTTTTATTTTCTTCTCTTTCATATGAGCAGGAACAAGGATAAAGGCACTCTTGTTGAAATTGATCTAGAACCTGAAAGGACTCTGAAGAGAAAATTAAGAGAAGCTAAGTTACAACAATCTAAAGGTAATCTTTCAGAAATATTAGAACAAGAGAAGGAGATGGCAGCCGAAAATAATAATAATGCAAGGAGAATGCTTGGTGACTTCACAAAGCCAACGTCCAAATTTGATGGAAGAAGCATCTCCATTCCTGCCATTGGAGCCAATAACTTTGAGCTGAAACCTCAGCTAGTTGCCTTAATGCAACAAAACTGCAAGTTTTATGGACTTCCATCCGAAGATCCTTATCAGTTTTTAACTGAGTTCTTGCAGATCTGTGAGACTGTAAAGACGAATGGAGTTGATCCTGAAGTCTATAGGCTCATGCTTTTCCCTTTTGCTGTAAGAGACAGAGCTAGAATATGGTTGGATTCACAACCCAAGGATAGCCTGGACTCATGGGATAAGCTGGTCACTGCCTTCTTGGATAAATTCTTTCCTCCTCAAAAGCTGAGCAAGTTGAGAGTGGATGTTCAAACCTTCAAACAAAAAGATGGTGAATCCCTCTATGAAGCTTGGGAAAGATACAAACAGCTGACCAAAAGATGTGCATCTGACATGTTTTCAGAATGGACCATATTAGATATATTCTATTATGGTCTATCTGAATTTTCGAAAATGTCATTGGACCATTCTGCAGGTGGATCTATTCACCTAAAGAAAACGCCTGAAGAGGCTCAAGAACTCATTGACATGGTTGCAAATAACCAATTCATGTACACTTCTGAGAGGAATTCCGTGAATAATGGGATACCTCAGAAGAAAGGAGTTCTTGAAATTGATGCTCTGAATGCCATATTGGCTCAGAACAAAGTGTTGACTCAGCAAGTCAACATGATCTCTCAAAGTCTGAATGGATGGCAAAATGCATCCAACAGTACTAAAGAGACAGCTTCTGAAGAAGCTTATGATCCTGAGAACCCTGCCATGGCAGAGGTTAATTACATGGGTGAACCTTATGGAAACACCTATAATCCATCATGGAAAAATCATCCGAATTTCTCATGGAAGGATCAACAAAAGCCTCAACAAGGATTTAACAATGGTGGACGCAATAGGCTGAGCAATAGCAAGCCATATCCATCATCTTCTCAGCAACAGACAGAGAATTCTGAACAAAATACTTCTAATTTAGCTAATCTAGTCTCTGATCTGTCAAAGGCCACTTTCAGTTTCATGAATGAAACAAGATCCTCCATCAGAAATCTGGAGGCACAAGTAGGCCAGCTGAGTAAGAAAGTCATTGAGACTCCTCCCAGTATTCTCCCAAGCAATACAGAAGAGAATCCAAAAGAAGAATGCAAGGCCATTGATGTGATCAATGTGGCCGAATGCACCAGGGAGGAGGAGGACGAAAATCCTAGTGAGGAAGACCTCCTAGGACGTCCTTCAAGCAAGAAGGAGTTTCCTATTAAGGATCCAAAGGAATCTGAGGCTCATATAGAGACCATAGAGATTCCATTAAATCTCCTTCTGCCATTCATGAGCTCTGAAGACTATTCTTCCTCTGAAGAGGATGAAGATGTGACTGGAGAGCAAGTTGCTCAATATTTAGGAGCTATCATGAAGCTGAATGCCAAGTTGTTTGGTAATGAGACTTGGGAAAGTGAACCTCCCTTGCTCATTAATGAACTAGATACCTGGATTCAGAAAACTCTACCTCAAAAGAAACAAGATCCTGGCAAGTTCTTAATACCTTGTACCATAGGCACCATGACCTTTGAAATCTTCTCTATGTGATCTGGGGTCAGGGGATAAATCTTATGACACTCTCTGTAATGGAGAAGCTAGGGATCATTGAGGTACAACCTGCCTTGTTCTCATTACAATTGGCAGACAAGTCATTGAGACAAGCTTATGGAATAGTAGAGGACGTGTTAGTAAAGGTTGAAGACCTTTACATCCCTGCTGATTTCATAATCTTAGACACTAGGAAGGAAGAGGATGAATGCATCATCCTTGGAAGACCTTTCCTAGCTACAGCAAGAGCTGTGATAGATGTCAACAGAGGTGAATTATTCCTTCAATTGAATGGGGACTACCTTGTGTTTAAGGCACATGGCCATCCCTCTGTGACAAAAGAGAGTAAGCATGAAGAGCTTCTCTCAGTTCAGAGTCAAGAAGAGCCACCACAGTCAAACTCTAAGTTTGGTGTTGTGAGGCCACAACCAAACTCTAAGTTTGGTGTTAAGATCCCATATCCAAACTCTAAGTTTGGTGTTGGGACTATACAACATTGACCTGATCACCTTTGTGGCTCCATGAGAGCCACTGTCAAGCTATTGACATTAAAGAAGCACTTGTTGGGAGGCAACCCAATTTTATTTATCTAATTTTTATTTTATTTTATTTTATTGTTATTTTGTGTTTTATTAGGTACATGATCATGTGGAGTCACGAAAAAATCATAAAAATTAAAAACAGAATCAAAAACAGCAGAAGAAAAAAAATCACACCCTAGAGGAAGCACAGGCTGGCGTTCAACGCCAGTAAGATGCATCTGGCCGGCGTTCAATGCCAGAACAGAGCATCATTCTGGCGCTGAACGCCAGAAACAAGCAACATTCTGGCGCTGAACGCCAGGAATGTGCCTAGAGAAGAAAAGCTGGCGCTGAACGCCAGTAACAAGCATGAAACTAGCGTTCAACGCCAGAAACATGCTTTACATGGGCGTTGAACGCCCAGAATGTGCACCACACGGCGTTTAAATGCCAGAATGGTGTGCAAAGGCATTTTACATGCCTATTTGGTGCAGGGATGGAATTCCTTGACACCTCAAGATCTGTAGACCCCACAGGATCACCTCAGGATCTGTGGACCCCACAGGATCCCCACCTACTATATTCCCACCTTACCTCCTAATTCTATTTTTGTGATGAGTATTCCCCATGTCACACTTTCTAACACTCTTCACCAATCACCTCAATCCCACTTCCCAATCACCCCCTTCACCACTCACATCCATCCACTCTTCCCCATAAACCCCACCTACCTTCAAAAATTCAAAACCATTTTCCCACCCATTCCCACCCTAAATGGCCGAACATACACCCCCCTCTCCCTATATATACCCTTCCATTCTACTTCATTTTCACACAACACAACCAAATCTTCTCCCCCTTGGCCGAATACACACTTCCTCTTCTCCTCCATATTCTCTTCTTCTTCTTCTTCTCTTCTTTCTTCTCTTGCTCGAGGACGAGCAATATTTTAAGTTTGGTGTGGTCAAAGCACAATCTTTTTTGTTTTCCACTACCATCAATGGCACCTAAGGCTGGAGAATCCTTTAGAAAAGGAAAAGGGAAGACAAAAGCTTCCACCTCCGAGCCATGGGAGATGGAAAAATTCATCTCCAAGAGCCATCAAGACCACTTCTATGATGTTGTGGCAAAGAAGAAGGTGATCCCTGAGGTCCCTTTCAAGCTCAAGAAGAATGAGTATCCGGAGATCCGACATGAGATCCGAAGAAGAGGTTGGGAAGTCTTAACCAACCCCATGCAACAAGTCAGAATCTTAATGGTTCAAGAGTTCTATGCCAATGCATGGATCACTAGGAACCATGATCAAAGTATGAACCCGAATCCAAAGAATTATCTCACAATGGTTCGGGGAAAATACTTAGATTTTAGTCCAGAAAATGTGAGGTTGGCGTTTCACTTGCCCATGATGCAAGGAGATGAACGCCCCTACACTAGAAGGGTCAACTTTAATCAAAGGTTGGACCAAGTCCTAATGGACATATGTATGGAAGGAGCTCAATGGAGAAGAGACTCCAAAGGCAAGCCAGTTCAACTAAGAAGACTGGACCTCAAGCCTGTGGCTAGAGGATGGTTGGAGTTCATTCAACGCTCCATCATTCCTACTAGCAACCGATCTGAAGTTACTGTGGATCGGGCCATCATGATTCATAGCATCATGATTGGAGAGGAAGTAGAAGTTCATGAGGTCATCTCCAATGAATTCTACAAAATAGCCAACAAGTCCTCCACCATGGCAAGGCTAGCTTTTCCTCACCTTATTTGCCATCTGTGTTACTCAGCTGGAGTTATCATAGAAGGAGATATCCCCATTGAAGAGGATAAGCCCATCACCAAGAAGAGGATAGAGCAAGCAAGAGAGATCCCTCACGGTTCTCAAGAGATGCATGAGGAAGCTCATCATCAAGAAATCCCTGAGATGTCTCAAGGGATGCACTTTCCTCCCAACAACTATTGGGAACAACTCAACACTTCCTTAGAAGATTTGAGCCACAATGTGGAACAATTAAGGGTGGAACATCATGAGCACTCCATCATTCTCCATGAAATAAGAGAAGATCAAAGAGCAATAAGGGAGGAGCAACAAAGGCAAGGAAGGGACATAGAAGAGCTTAAGGACATTGTTGGTCCTTCAAGAAGAAAACGCCACTAAAGGTGGATTCATTCCTTGTTCTTATTTCTTTCTGCTTTTCGGTTTTTATGTTGTGTTTATCTATGTTTTGTGTCTTTATTTCATGATCATTAGTATGTAGTAACCATGTCTTAAGACTATGAATAAATTCCATTAATCCTTCAGCTCTCTTAAATGAAAAATGTTTTAATCTAAAAGAACAAGAAGTACATTAATTTCGAATTTATCCTTGAATTTAATTTAATTATATTGATGTGGTGACAATACTTTTTGTTTTCTGAATGAATGCTTGAACAGTGCATATTTTTTATCTTGTTGTTTATGAATGTTAAAACTGTTGGCTCTTGAAAGAATGATGAACAAAGAGAAATGTTATTGATGATCTGAAAAAATCATGAAATTGATTCTTGAAGCAAGAAAAAGCAGTGAAAAATCAAAAGCTTGCGAAAAAAAATAATTCGCGAAAAAAAATAATAGAAAAAGAAAAAGCAAGCAGAAAACGCCAATAGCTCTTAAAACCAAAAGGCAAGGGTAAAAAGGATCCAAGGCTTTGAGCATCAATGGATAGGAGGGCCCAAGGAAATAAAATCCAGGCCTAAGTGGCTAAATCAAGCTGTCCCTAACCATGTGCTTGTGTCATGAAGGTCCAAGTGAAAAGCTTGAGACTAAGTGGTTAAAGTCGTGATCCAAAGCAAAAAGAGTGTGTTTAAGAGCTCTGGACACCTCTAACTGGGGACTCTAGCAAAGCTGAGTCACAATCTGAAAAGGTACACCCAGTTATGTGTCTGTGACATTTGTGTATCCGGTGGTAATACTGGAAAATAAAATTAGGGCCACGGCCAAGACTCATAAGTAGCTGTGTTCAAGAATCAACATGCTTAACTAGGAAAGTCAATAACACTATCCAAAATTCTAAGTTCCTAGAGAAGCCAATCATTCTAAACTTCAAACGAAAAAGTGAGATGCCAAAACTGTTCAGAAGCAAAAAGCTACAAGTCCCGCTCATCTAATTAAATTAATATTCATTGATATTTTAGAATTCATAGTATATTCTCTTCTTTTTATCCTAATTGATTTTCAGTTGCTTGGGGACAAGCAACAATTTAAGTTTGGTGTTGTGATGAGCAGATAATTTATACGCTTTTTGGCATTGTTTTTAGGTAGTTTTTAGTGAGTTCAAGCTACTTTTAGGGATGTTTTCATTAGTTTTTATGTTAAATTCACATTTCTGGACTTTACTATGAGTTTGTGTGTTTTTCTGTGATTTCAGGTAATTTCTGGCTGAAATTGAGGGACTTGAGCAAAACTCTGAAAAAGGCTGACAAAAGGACTGCTGATGCTGTTGGAATCTGACCTCCCTGCACTCGAAATGGATTTTCTGGAGCTACAGAACTCCAATTGGCGCGCTCTCAACGGCGTTGGAAAGTAGACATCCAGAGATTTCCAGCAATATATAATAGTGTCCATACTTTATTCAGAAATTGACGACGTAACTTGGTGTTGAACGCCAAGTACATGCTGCTGTCTGGAGTTAAACGCCAGAAAAAAGTCACGATCCGGAGTTGAACACCCAAAACACGTTATAACTTGGAGTTCAACTCAAAGAAAAGCCCCAGCTTGTGGAAAGATCAAGCTCAGCCCAAACATACACCAAGTGGGCCCCGGAAGTGGATTTATACATCAATTACTTACTCATGTAAACCCTAGTAGCTAGTCTAGTATAAATAGGATAAGTTACTATTGTATTAGACATCTTTTGACAGTTTAATCTTTTGACTTTGTAGTCTTTGATCATTCGGTCTCTTGATCATTCAGGGGGCTGGCCATTCGGCCATGCCTGAACCTTTCACTTATGTATTTTCAACAGTGGAGTTTCTACACACCATAGATTAAGGGTGTGGAGCTCTGCTGTACCTCAAATTTCAATACAATTACTATTAATTTCTATTCAATTATCTTTTATTCTTATTCCAAGATATACGTTACACTTAACTTTGATGAATGTGATGATCCGTGACACTCATCATCATTCTCACCTATGAACGCGCGTGACTGACAACCACTTCCATTCTACTCTAGGCCGAGCGCATATCTCTTAGATTCTCCAACAGAATCTTTGTGGTATAAGTTAGATAGATGGCGGCATTCATGAGGATCCGGAAAGTCTAAACCTTGTCTATGGTATTCCGAGTAGGATTCTGGGATTGAATGACTGTGACGAGCTTCAAACTCCTGAAGGCTGGGCGTGATGACAAACGCAAAAGAATCAAGGGATTCTATTCCAACCTGATTGAGAACCGACAGATGATTAGCCATGCTGTGACTGAGCATAGGAACGTTTTTACTGAGAGGATGGGATGTAGCCATTGACAACGGTGATGCCCTACATACAGCTTGCCATGGAAAGGAGTAAGAAGGATTGGATGGATGTAATAAGAAAGTAGAGATTCAAGAGGAGCACAGCATCTCCATACGCCTATCTGAAATTTTCACTATTGATTTACATAAGTATTTCTATCCCTTTTATTTTCTATTTATTAATTAATTTTTGAACTCATCATAAACCAGTTTAATCTGCCTAACTGAGATTTACAAGATGACCATAGCTTGCTTCATACCAACAATCTCTGTGGGATCGACCCTTACTCACGTAAGGTATTACTTGGATGACCCAGTACACTTGCTGGTAAAGTTGAACGGAGTTGTGGAAAGAAAAAGCTTCTCTAACAGTGCCTAGAATTATTGTTGTCACAATTTTGTCCACCAGTCAACTCTAGAGGGATTAAGAATATGGAAGAGTAAATATAAAAAGTAAATAATAAAATAAAATAAGATGACTAGTACCGGAGGTAGACTTTTCTCAAAAGCTAAAGCCAAAATCTTCCCAAAAATCCTAGTTATGAATGTCAAGTGATAAAAACCTAGGAGAGGAGTAAATCCAGATCTAAAACTAGAAATTATGCAAAATGAATTGTTGTCTCTCGTTTCTGCATATTCCCTGACTCTAGTCTATAATTCCAGGCCAAAAACTGGGTTGAAATCCGGCCCAGAAACTCTGCCAGCGACTTTTGAAATACTTCAGATCACGCACGTCACGCGGACGCGTCATTCATGCAGACGCGTCGTTCGGCGCTTTTCTTTTCCATGCGGGCGTGTCGTCTATGCCTCCGCGTCGCTTTTGCTTTTCCAATCCGCGCGTCCGCGTCACTCATGCGGCCGCGTCGCTGCGAATTTCTTTCTTCTGCTCGGTCGCATCGCTGACGGGTACGCGTCACTTCTCACTGGTCATCTCCTCAATTTCTTGTATTCCTTCTATTTTTGCAAGCTTCCTTCCCAATCTCCCACCCATTCATGCCCTATAAAGCCTGAAACACTTAACACACAGATCACGACATCGAATGGAATAAAGGGGGATTAAAATACCTAATTAAAGGTCTCCAGGAAGTAAGTTTTCAATCATGTAGTAATTTTAGGAAGGAAATATAAATGCATGCTAATTATATGAATAAGTGGGTAAAGACTGTGAGAAAACCACACAATTAAACATATTGTAAACCATAAAGTAGTGGTTTATCAATCTCCCCACACTTAAACATTAGCATGTCCTCATGCTTAGTTGAAGGAGATAGAATAAATGAGTAGGAACATGTAAAAACTCATGCAATGCAATGCAACCTATATATGTGAATACAACTATATGATTCTTGTCTACTTGATCAAGAATAAATAAGCTCTTCAAACGATGACAAACCAAGTTTCACTAATTCAATCCTCATTTAGTAAGAACAGATAAAAATGCAAGAAGCTAGCTCATGAAAGCGGGGAACATAGAATTTCAAGCACTGAACCTTCACTGATGATGTATGTATACTCTAATCTCTCCAGTGTATAGGGTAATCACTCTATCCTTCTCTAATCATGGTCTCTAAATTGTGTTCTTCTCTTAACCAATCAACAACATTTAATACACCAATGCAACATCATGAGGTCTTTTCAGGGTTGTAATGGGGCCAAGGTAAGGGTAAGGATACTTATATGGTTAAGTGAGCTTATAAATTAAATCTTTAATTAACTCAAACTCTAACATAACCTATATATTTTGTATAACTATGAAGTTCGTACCTAGCTACCCAGGATTCTCTTTCACATTCCATACTCATGTATCAACTGTTTATTTTAATTTTATCCTACATGCATTGACCCTTGAATTCTTAACTCAACATTGGGGTAATTTTATTTTATTTTATTTTATTTTTTTCTTTTTTTTCTTTTTTTTTAAACATAGCTTATCAATGCACATGGATTTTTGATTTTCATAGTTTCACATGAGTAGGTGTCCAAATTCCTATTATATTATCATGACATATCCCCTTATTATCTTTTGTTCCCACAATTTCCCATACTTAATTAGCACACACAATTCTATCTTAAGCTAACCAAAGATTCAAATTGGGGTATATAATTGTTTTTCCGCTTAAGGCTAGTAATGTGGTAAATTATAGAACAAATGGGATTTAAAGGCTCAAAGTGGCTAACAAAGGTAATTGAAAGGGTAGGCTTAATTTGGCTAAGTGAACTAAACAATTAATGGCCTCAATCATATGCAGCATATAAATATATTAAACATTAGACATATAAGATGGAACAAAATATAGGTTACAATCATAGAGAAGTAAACACACAAGAATAAAACAAGTATGGTTAAATAATGTAACCATGCATAAAGGCTCAATTCTCACAGGTTGTGTGTTCTTTAGCTTTAAAAATCATGTTCCAAATACAACTTCAAGCAATTTTAACATAAGAGTTTTAATTAGAATTAGTGAAATTTTGTTCCAAAGATAGAGTTTTAGAAGAAACTTATTGTCTTTTCAATCAAGTAGAACATGCATGCAACTAATCTATTACTATGTAATTTATCCTATTCTAAAAGAAAGAAAAACTAACTAAATATCCTAATTAATAGGTGTTTAGGGAAGAAGAATTACCTCCGGAAGTCAGGTACTGACCGACCTCCCCACACTTAAGGATTTGCATCGTCCTCGGTGCCATCTGTCAGGAACAGTGGTGGGCTAGTGACAGTGTCTCTACAGTCGGGACCATCGTGGCTCCCTGTGCTGGTGAAAGAAGTGGAGTCCGGAGTACCTGGATCGTCATCGAGTCGGTGATTGCCTGTAAGTAGCTCCTTGAGGTATTTGAAACGGTGGTGGTTGCGGTGCTCTCGGAGCTTTGCTTTCTTTTCTTGTTGGTCTAATCGCTTCAGTATTTGGTGCAGCAGCTAACTAGTAGATGGTGGAGGAGCTGCAGCATCCTCTGTGGACTGGCTGGTAGTGGCAAGTTGTGGCTTGAGGTATCTCCCGTTAGGGACATACTGATCATCCCATGGAAGAATGGCTTTGGTGTCTCCAACTCTATAGGATACTCCGGCTGCTGAGATAAGATCAGTGACCAATGTGGGGAAAGGTAGGTTGCCCGCGATCTGCACATGTTCCATAGCATTCCGGATATGTCTTGGTAAATTAAGAGGCTGGTCTGTGAGGATGCACCATAGTAGAACGGCCATGTCTGCCGTGAAGGAGGACTCATGAGTACTCGGAAAGATGTAATAGGACATAATCTGTGCCCATACGTGAGCGTCTAAGGTAAGTGCGGAAGCCGAGATTCCCTTAGGACGGGAACGATGGTATCCGAAGATCCATTTGCTGCCAGGTCGAGCGATAACTCTGAGAACAGCGTCCCAGTCAAAGGTGTATGCCTGGCGCTTGATTGCGGCTTTCTGAAAAGCGTCCAATCCTTCTGGAGCAGGGGGGAGATCTAAGGCTTGCTGAATGGCCTCTTCTGTAATGGGGACTTGCTTCTGGCATAAATAAACGGACTACAGAGTCGGCAGGTGGAAGTTGGAGTAGAACTCAACAACCCAAGAAAGATTAACCTGTCGTGGCTGTCTCTGTAAGAATCCCCAATGTCTTTGTGCAATTTGTGGCTCAACAAATTTAGCAATACGAGGCGGAAGGATAAGAAGGTGTTCATTGTTGTAATTTCGAGCTGCCAGAATAGGAAACATCTGCTCACAGTAGCAATTTGGGAATCATGCAGTGTCCTTTGCTGGAAGGCTCTTTCTTTTTCATCAACCTTGATAATCCTTTTAATTCTTTTTGTTGAGGGCTTGACTACAGTTGAAGAAGGCTCTGCCACTAATGATCTCTTCGTTCCTTTCCTTGCGGTGGGTTTAGGGGTAGCTTTCTCTTTGACTTTCTTGGTGGCTATTCTGAAAAAGGGAAGAGAAAGTAAGTTAAATCCAAAGCGATAAAGCAAGGAAGGGGATTGAGTGAGTGGTAATCAGTGCACGGTAAAGATGAATGAAATAAACACATGGTCATGACAACATGTGGAAAGATCAAGAAAGGGAATAGAATAAGTGCACGATAGGGAAGTAGATGCAAGATATTTATTGGCATGCCGGCAAGGGCATGAGTAGCATAGATCAAGCATCACTTCGTAACAAACTATCACATTTTTATCGGCAATTAAATGTAATTAATAAAATAGTAAACGGAATTTGTGAAAAGCATGCATTGAATAGTAGGATATGATAATGTAGAAAAGTGCATAATGTCATACGGGCTTTTTCACAAACACATAGCATGCATGGTAAATAATCCAATGAAAATAATAAATTGAACATGCAAGTAACCCCTTTAAAAATATAATTGCCAAATAATTATGAAATACTTCACAAAGACCAAATAAATTTCCAACACCAATAAAAAGGAAAAAGAAAGAAAAAGAAAACATATGCAAAGAAATTAAAAAGAAAGAGGAAGGAAGAAGAAAACATAAATAAAGAAGAAGAATAGAAAAGTTAAGAGGGAAGAAGAGAAGAAAAACCTTGGTAATGGTGGGAAGAGAAAGAAAGTAGAAAGTGAGAAGGAGGGAAGAAGGAAGAAGGGAGAAGAAAGAAATAAGGAGGGAAAAGAAAAAGTAGGATTAAGGGAAAAGAAAGATAAGATATTTGGCAAATTAGGATAAGCTGTACGGTGCAAGCGACGCGGACGCATGGGTGACGCGTTCGCGCGAAGGTGCATTAAGTTAATCGACGCGGAATCGTCGGTCACGCGGACGCGTGACTCAGGTTATGCTACTGGCGCGAAGGCAGCCTCGCGCTCGCACAACTCTCTGTTCGAATTTTTATTTTTGCCAAATGTTGGGTGACGCGAACGCGTGGGTTACGCATTTGCGTGAGTGGCCATTCGAAGGAAATGACGCGGACGCGTGAGCCATGCGTCCGCGTGGTAAGAATTTGTGCGTTCAGCACCGATCCATCACCACTCTAGCAGAACTTTCGGTCGTGCACCCACTTTACGTCGAATTGCAGAGCACGTGGCCGCGTGAGTGACGCGGACGCGTGGGAGGCTAGTTTTCGCACTTGACGCGGTTGCGTCAGATGATTTGTGCCAAAGGCATGCCTCCAGCCACGCTCTCGCGGGACTCTCTGTTCATTTTCTTATTTTCTCAGATCCACCTGCGACGCGGCCGCGTCAATGGTGCGGTCGCATCGCGTGATTTTTTTTATGCAGATGAGGTGCAAGATACAGGCAGTAGTATGGAGAAGAGTTATAGATGAGGGAAGAGAAAGAGAAGAAGAAGAACGATCATACCGTGGTGGGTTGTCTCCCACCTAGCACTTTGCTTTAACGTCCTTAAGTTGGACGCTTTAGTAGCTCAGTTTTCAGTTGCGAGTGGATCTTCCAGGAGGAAGATCTCTAACTCCTTGTTTTTCGTCGCCTTCTCACCATGGTAGAGCTTCAAACGATGTCCATTAACCTTGATGAGTTCAGAGCTTGAAGGGTAACTGAGATGGAAAACTCCGTACGGCTCAGCCTTCTCGACTCTATATGGACCTTCCCACCTTGATCGCAGTTTACCTGGCATGAGCCTCAGTCTAGAGTTGTAAAGAAGGACCAAATCCCCAGGTTGGAACTCCTTTCTCTTGATGTGTTGATCATGTACAACCTTTATTTTCTCCTTGTACAGTCTTGTGTTCTCATAAGCTTCTAGGCGAAGGCTCTCCAATTCTTGCAGTTGCAACATCCTTTCAGCTCCGGCTTTTTCAAATCCCATGTTGCATTCCTTTACTGCCCAAAAAGCTTTGTGCTCCACCTCAACTGGAAGGTGACAAGCCTTTCCATAGACTAAGCAGAAAGGACTCATCCCAATGGGTGTCTTGTATGCTGTTCTGTATGCCCAGAGTGCATCTTGTAGTCTGGTGCTCCAGTCTCTTCTATGAGGTTTGACTATCTTCTGTAAGATGTGCTTTATTTCTCTGATAGACACCTCGGCTTGCCCATTAGTCTGAGGATGGTAGGCTATTGCTATTTTATGAATTATCTCATGCTTCTTCAATAATCCTGTTAATCTCCTATTACAAAAATGGGTGCCTTGATCGCTCACGATTGCTCGTGGTGATCCAAAGCGACAAATAATATGGTTTCTAACAAAGGAAACAACAGTGTTAGCATCATCAGTACGGGTAGAAATTGCTTCCACCCATTTAGAAACATAGTCTACAGCTAACAATATATAGAGATGGCCATTAGAATTAGGAAATGGACCCATGAAGTCAATGCCCCAAACATCAAAAATTTCACAGAAAAGCATAGTATGTTGAGGCATTTCATCCTTCTGGGATATATTACCAAACCTTTGGCATGGGGGACAAGACTTACAAAATTCAGCAGCGTCTTTAAAAAGGGTAGGCCACCAGAATCCACAGTCTAAGATTTTTCTAGATATTCTTTGAGGGCCAAAATGTCCTCCACTCTCAGATAAGTGACATGCCTCTAAAATGGACTGGAATTTTAATTGAGGCACACACCTTCTAATTACCTGGTCAGCGCCACATCTCCACAAATATGGGTCATCCCATATATAATATTTAGACTCACTTTTCAGCTTGTCTCTTTGGTGCTTAGTAGTGTGGAGGAAAAGTGCGGCTAACTAGATAATTAGCTACAGGTGCATACCAAGGGGTTACCTCAGATACTGCTTGTAAGTTATCAAATGGAAAATTATCAGCTATAGGAGTGGAGTCATCCTTAATGTGTTCAAGGCGACTCAAGTGGTCTGCCACTAGATTCTGGGTACCACTCCTATCCTTTATTTCTAAATCAAATTCTTGTAGTAGCAGTATCCAACGTATAAGCCTTGGTTTGGATTCCTTTTTAGCTAATAAATACTTTAGAGCTGCATGGTCTGAATACACTACTACCTTAGTACCAAGTAAATAGGCTCAGAATTTATCCAGAGTAAAAACAATAGCAAGAAGCTCTTTTTCAGTAGTAGTGTAATTAGACTGAGCAGTGTCTAAAGTTTTAGACGCATAAGCAATAACAAAAGGATCCTTACCTTCACACTGAGCCAGTGCTGCTCCTACTGCATGGTTGGAAGCATCGCACATGATTTCGAATGGCTGGCTCCAGTCTGGTCCTCTCACAATTGGAGCTTGAGTCAGGGCGGTTTTCAGCTTATCAAATGCTTGTTTGCAATCCTCACTGAACTCGAACTCAATATCCTTCTGCAGTAACTTGGATAGGGGAAGTGCTACCTTACTAAAGTCCTTAATGAATCTTCGGTAAAAACCTGCATGTCCAAGGAACGAACGGACTTCCCTCACAGAAGAGGGGTAAGGCAAACTAGAAATAACATCCACCTTTGCTGGATCTACAGAAATGCCAGTATTAGATACAACATGTCCCAGTATGATTCCTTGTTTAACCATAAAATGACATTTTTCAAAATTCAATACAAGGTTTGTACTGACACATCTATATAATACTCTAGATAAACTATCCAAGAAAAGGTTAAAAGAATCACCATAAATACTAAAATCATCCATAAAAACCTCCATACAGTCCTCAACAAGATCAGAGAAAAGAATCATTATGCACCTTTGGAAAGTAGCTGGTGCATTGCACAAGCCAAAGGGCATTCTCTTGTAAGCATAAGTCCCAAAAGGACATGTAAATGTAGTCTTTTCCTGATCCTCAAGAGCTATATGAATCTGGAAATAGCCTGTGTAGCCATCTAAAAAGCAATAATATGATTTACCTGACAGGCGATCCAACATTTGATCAATGAATGGAAGAGGGTAGTGATCCTTATGAGTAGCTTGGTTGAGACGCCTGTAATCAATGCAGACCCTCCAGGTGTTCTGTACTCTGGTTGCTATGAGCTCTCCATGCTCATTCTTCACTGTAGTGACTCCAGACTTTTTGGGCACCACTTGCACTGGGCTCACCCATTCACTGTCTGAGATGGGGTAAATAATACCTGCCTCTAATAGTCTGGTCACTTCCTTCTTGACAACCTCTAAAATAGTGGGGTTCAATCTTCTTTGGGGTTGACGAACAGGTCTTGCTCCTTCTTCTAATAATATCCTGTGCTCACAAACTTGAGGGATGATGCCTACTATGTCTGCTAAACTCCACCCAATTGCTTTCTTGTGCTTCCTTAGCACACTAAGTAACTGCTCTTCCTGCTGAGAAGTGAGGTCATGTGCAATGATAACTGGAAACTTCTGCTTGTCCTCGAGGTAAGCATATTTGAGGTGTGGAGGGAGGGGTTTCAATTCTAACTTCTGTTCATAGTCTGGCTTTGGATTATCTAGAACTGGTGGCAGTGGTAGAGTACCTGCATTGTTGTCAGAATTCCCCACACTTAGACCTTGTCTTATGTACTTATCTTCAAACTCTTCCTGGTGAACTTCAGCTACGGTTTCATCTATGATGTCACACTGGAAGATAGAACGATCTTCTGGAGGGTGTTTCATAACTCCATTCAGATTGAAGCTTACTACTCGGCCGTCTATTTCAAAAGAGTATGTGCCTGCGAAAGCATCTAATTTGAACTTCGAGGTCTTCAAGAAAGGTCTTCCGAGTAGGATTGATGATGGCTTCTCTGAGTTATTTTGGGGCATCTCCAGGATGTAAAAATCAATGGGGAAAATGAGACCTTTGATTTCCAATAATACATCTTCAGCAACTCCAGCCACTATAATAATACTTTTATCTGCTAACACAAAACGAGCTACCGACCTTTTTAAGGGAGGGAGCCTCAAAACATCATATACAGATAAAGGCATTATACTAACACATGCTCTTAAATCACACATGCAGTCAGAAAATATCACACCTCCAATGGTACAGTTAACCATGCATGGACCTGGATCACTACATTTTTCAGGTATATTCCCCATTAAAGCAGATATAGAACTACCTAAAGGAATAGTTTCTAATTTATTAATTTTGTCTTTATGTATGCATAAATCTTTTAGAAACTTTGCATATTTAGGTACCTGTTGAATGACATCAAAAAGGGGAACAGTTACCTCAACCTTTTTGAAGATTTCTACCATTTTGGAATCAGGTTCCAACTGCTTCCTGGGCTTCCTTGCAAGTTGTGAAAATGGAATAGGAACGGCGTCCTCTATAGTTTCTGCGCCCTTTGGTGCTTCTTCCTGTGATTTGGCGTCTTCTTCTTCAGCCATGTCTTGCATGCTCTTTTCTTCTTCAAAATCTTCTATTTTCACCACCTCTTCAGCTGAGGTGTGTTCAGATGGATTTGGCTCTTCCTGATTCCTATCTTGCAGTGTGGTTCCAGACCTTAGGGTAATGGCATTAATACCACCCTTTGGGTTGGGTAATGGTTGAGAGGGGAGTCCAACAGAGCTTGAGGACTGGTTGTTGGAGTTGGTCAGTGATCCAATCTGTGAGACAAGGGCTTACAAAGTAGAATTCAAACCATTCAGAGTTGCATTAAAATTATTTTCCATGGCCTGTTGTCTCCGATCAATAGATTGTACTAACTCATCATTAGGAGATGAAGAGGGGTAAGTGATCTAAGAGGTCTGCTGAGATGCTTGAGGCTGTCTTAAATGAGGTGCTCTGTAGGACTGATTCTGATTCTGCTGCTTGAAGTTGTTATTGTTATTCCACTTCTGATTTCCATTGTTATCTCTGCCTCCTCTGTTATAATTGTCCCTCTAACCCTGGTTAAAATTGTCTCTCCAGCCTTGGTTAGAGTTATCCTGCCATCCTTGGTTATAGTTGCCACCTTGATTGTACCCTTAATTGGGGCGATCATGAAAGTTATGAGTGGCTGCTACAGTGTTGTCTTTTGGTTGGAGTTGCAGACACTCATCGGTATAGTGACTGTAATCTGCACAGATTCTGCATACTCTTTGTGGAACCAACTGCTGGCTGTGCTGTGGTGGAGAAGGCTGAACTTGTTGAGGCTGTTGTTGATTCAGTTGCATCTGCTTCAGCAAGTTAGTTATTTCACATAAGCTCTGAGCTATAGCAGCAGTCTCTTTACTAGTGGATACCTCTGTAACAGCTCTTGACCGACTTTTCTTCTGCCTGTGATTCCTAGTAGAGTCAGCTAAGTCGCTGATCAATTGCCATGCTTCGTCCGTAGTCTTGTACTTTTTCATAGAACCATTGATAGCACCTTCCAATGTGGTCCTATCTTGAGATTTCAAACCCTGTGTAAAGTAGCCGAGCAACACTATCTTGTCAATCATATGATGGGGGCATGCGTCTCGAAGATTATTGAAGCGTTTCAAGTATTCATAGAGGGTCTCAGATTCATCCTGAACGATCATAGACATGTCCTTCCTCAGCTTATTGGCAACTTCAGCTGGAAAGAATTTATCCAGAAACTCTCTCCTAAGTGTATCCCAGTTGGAAACAGTTGCTCCGGGTTGAGTGTAGTACCACTCTCTTGCCTTTCCCTCCAGAGAAAACGGGAAGGCTTTCAACAGAATGGAGATTTCATCAGTGCCATTACGCTTAATAGTAGAACAAGCAGTCTGGAAATCCCTAAGATGCTTGATAGGATCTTGAGCTGGTAAGCCATAAAACTTGGGCATCAAGTTGAGTAGTGAAGACTTTATTTCAAAATCTACAGCTACTGCTGGATGGTGTGCCTGGAATGGTTGGAGCATAAAATCAGGGGCTCCTTCCTCCTGGATAGTGACTCTTCTAGGCGCTGCCATGTCACTTGCACGTAAATGAACTGGATCAGTAGAGAGGAAGCTTGTTTCTTCCTTAGATGACGGTTCAGGTTCGTCCTCAAAGAGGAGTCACCGACGCTGAGCTTGCCTTATACGTGAAAGAGTTCTTTCAATCTCAGGGTCAAATACTGGCAAGCTTGGATCAGGAAGTGAACGCGTCATTTAACGAAAGAAACGTACAGCTCATAGTGACAGAATGAAAAGAAAAAAATTGCAATTAAAATAAATACCAATCAATAAATTAGCACTCTGTTGCAACTCCCTGGCAACGGCACCAAAAATTGACGTGGCAGAAATTGGCGAGTTAAGAATTTATTAATAGGAATACGTTGCAAGTACAGTCCTTAACCAGCCGAAAATCTGCTTATCAATTTAAAAAGGGGTTGTCACAATATTGAAAATTAAAATACTGGGAGTATGAATCCCAAGTCGTCTCCCAACGAGTTGCAGAGAGATGTGCTATTTCATCAATCGGGTGTTTTCAAAAATGGTTGAGTTGGTAAACAGGAAATTAAAATAGAGAAATAAATTAATTCTAAATAAAAGCCTTGACTGGGGGTAGATTAGTTGGAAGCCCTATTCTTGTTGAAATACTCTCAAGATTAATTAATAATTGGAAGTTACTCTACTTAGTTAACCCTTACTAGGTAAAGGAAAGTCAAGAAAGTTGGAAATCGGTTTCTAGTCATAAGTCCTAATCCTCTCCCTTGAGAAGGACTAGAGTTAATGATTAGAGGGTGATTCAACAATAAACCCAATTATAATTTCTCTCTTGAGTAGTTTAACTCAAGGGTTCCTTTCAATCATCCCCAATCAAGTCATGGAACTACTCACTCATCATAATTATAAAATTCACAGAATTAATGGTGAAAATAAAAGAAGACATGATAAACAATAATGAAAAGGTTACTTGAAAATAAAAATAGTCTATATTAATAACTTGTAAAAATAAGCCAAAGTCAACTCTAGAGGGATTAAGAATATGGAAGAGTAAATATAAAAAGTAAATAATAAAATAAAATAAGAGTAAATCCAAAATCTTCCCAAAAATCCTAATTATGAATGTCATGTGATAAAAACCTAGGGGAGGAGTAAATCCATATCTAAAACTAGAAATTATGTAGAATGAATTGTTGTCTCTCATTTCTGCATGTTCCCTCACTCTAGTCTGTAATTCCAGGCCGAAAACTGGGTTGAAATCCGGCCCAAAAACTCTGCCAGCGACTTTTGAAATTCTGCAGATCGTGCACGTCACACGGACGCGTCATTCATGCGGACGCGTTGTTCGGCGCTTTTCTTTTCCATGCGGGCGCGTCGTCTATGCCTCCGCATCGCTTTTTGGTGGACGAAATTGTGATCCTCAAAGTTGGTCTCTTTGTATTTGTATGAAATCAAAAATACCCCAAAGAGATCATGGTGTGATAAATTGGGATCTTAATAATCCCTGGTGTGATCATAACTTCGTTCACCTTAACCAGCAAGTGTACTGGGTCATCCAAGTAATACCTTACGTGAGTAAGGGTCGATCCCACAGAGATTGTTGGTATGAAGCAAGCTATGGTCACCTTGTAAATCTCAGTTAGGCAGATTAAATTGGTTTATGATGAGTTCGAAAATTAATAACAAATAGAAAATAAAAGGGATAGAAATACTTATGTAAATCAATAGTGGAAATTTCAGATAGGCGTATGGAGATGCTGTGCTCCTCTTGAATCTCTACTTTCTTATTACATTCATCCAATCCTTCTTACTCCTTTCCATGGCAAGCTGTATGTAGGGCATCACCGTTGTCAATGGCTACATCCCATCCTCTCAGTGAAAACGTTCCTATGCTCTGTCACAGCACGGCTAATCATATGTCGGTTCTCAATCAGGTTAGAATGGAATCCCTTGATTCTTTTGCGTTTGTCATCACGCCCAGCCTTCAGGAGTTTGAAGCTCGTCACAGTCATTCAATCCCAGAATCCTACTCGGAATACCATAGACAAGGTTTAGACTTTCTGGATCCTCATGAATGCCGTCATCTATCTAGCTTATACCACGAAGATTCTGTTGGGGAATCTAAGAGATATGTGCCCGGTCTAAAGTAAAACGGAAGTGGTTGTCAATCACCAGCGTTCATAGGTGAGAATGATGATGAGTGTCACGGATCATCACATTCATCAAGTTGAAGTGCAACGTATATCTTGGAATAAGAATAAAAGAGAATTGAATAGAAAATAATAATAATTGTATTGAAACTTGAGGTACAGCAGAGCTCCACACCCTTAATCTATGGTGTGCAGAAACTCCACTGTTGAAAATACATAAGTGAAAGGTTCAGGCATGGCCGAATGGCCAGCCCCCTGAATTTGATCAATAGCCTCCAAAGATGAAGAATAAAACAAAACTGAGACCAAAGATGTCTAATACAATAGTAAATTATCCTATTTATACTAGACTAGCTACTAGGGTTTACATGAGTAAGTAATTGATGCATGAATCCACTTCCGGGGCCCACTTGGTGTATGCTTGGGCTGAGCTTGATCTATCCACGAGCTGAGGCTTTTCTTGGAGTTGAACTCCAGGTTATAACGTGTTTTGGGCGTTCAACTCCGGATCATGACGTTTTTCTGGCGTTTAACTCCAGACAGCAGCATGTACTTGGCGTTCAACGCCAAGTTACGTCGTCAATTTCCGAATAAAGTATAAACTATTATATATTGCTGAAAAGCTCTGGATGTCTACTTTCGAACGCCGTTGAGAGCGCGTCATTTGGAGTTCTGTAGCTCCATAAAATCCATTTCGAGTGCAGGGAGGTCAGATTCCAACAGCATCAGCAGTCCTTTTGTCAGCCTTTTTCAGAGTTTTGCTCAAGTCCCTCAATTTCAGCCAGAAATTACCTGAAATCATAGAAAAACACACAAACTCATAGTAAAGTCCAGAAATGTGAATTTAACATAAAAACTAATGAAAACATCCCTAAAAGTAGCTTGAACTTACTAAAAACTACCTAAAAACAATGCCAAAAAGCGTATAAATTATCCGCTCATCACTTTTGCTTTTCCAATCCGCGCGTCTGCGTCACTCATGCGGCCGCGTCACCGTGAATTCCTTTCCTCCGCACGGTCACGTCGCTGACGCGTACGCGTCACTTCTCGCTGGTCATCTCCTCAATTTCTTGTATTCCTTCCATTTTTGCAAGCTTCCTTCCCAATCTCCCACTCATTCATGCCCTATAAAGCCTAAAACACTTAACACACAGATCACGGCATCGAATGGAATAAAGGGGGATTAAAATACCTAATTAAAGGTCTCCAAGAAGTAAGTTTTCAATCATGTAGTAATTTTAGGAAGGAAATATAAATGCATGCTAATTATATGAATAAGTGGGTAAAGACTGTGATAAAACCACACAATTAAACACATTGTAAACCATCAAATAGTGGTTTATCAATGACTGTGATGAGCTTCAAACTCATAAATATTGGGCGCAATGATAATGTGCAAAAGGATCAATGGATTCTATTCCAACACAAATGAGAACTGACAGATGATATGTACATGGACCATTTTCACTGAGGGACGGCGGGTAGCCATTGACAATAGTGATCCACCAGCATACAACTTGCCATGGATTGAGCCTTGCGTGCGTGAAAAAGAAGATAGTAGGAAAGGAGAGATTCAGAAGACAGAGCATCTCTAAAATCCCAATCTGATCTCCATTACTACATAACAAGTACTCTTTATTTCATGTTCTTTTACTTTCTGCAATTAAAACTAAGAATCATTATTGATATCCTGACTAAGAGTTATAAGATAACCATAGCTTGCTTCAAGCCGACAATCTCTGTGGGATCGACCCTTACTCACGTAAGGTATTACTTGCAAAAGTGTGATTGTGATTTCGTGCACCAATGTCTGACCAACAAAAGGTTAGCACTTGCTACGTAATTATTTATTAAGCTACTGTGTATTTATATTAAACATATTGGATGGTTTTTATTTTCGTTTAAGTTGTCATTAATAGGCGGACAATATAATTTGTTATTAAATTAAGACTTCATAATAGACGGACAATATAATTAGTTATTAAATTAAGACTTCATAATCGGAGGACAATATAAGTTGTTTATCTTTTAGTACCTCATTATATCTATGTTCTTTTATGATTTCCATTTATATTATTTATTACAGGGTTTGATGCTAGTTTTTCAAGAGATGACGCTTTAGAGCATAGACTATGCTTGAGACATTTGTAAGCCAATTGCAAGAAAGCACATGGTGGTGGGACTGTTTTGAGGGACTGGTACACAAAATCGTGAGTTCACACTTTTCTAACAACTCCGCATAGTTGACCAGCAAGTGCACTGGGTCGTCCAAGTAATACCTTACGTGAGTAAGGGTCGATCCCACGGAGATTGTCGGCTTGAAGCAAGCTATGGTCATCTTGTAAATCTCAGTCAGGAGGATTCAAATGGTTATGAGGTTTTGATAATTAAAAGAGAAATAAAACATAAAATAGGATAGAGATACTTATGCAATTCATTAGTGGGAATTTCAAATAAGCGTATGGAGATGCTTTGTTCCCTCTGAGCCTCTGCTTTCCTATTGTCCTCATCTAATCTTGCGTACTCCCTTCCATGGCAAGCTGTATGTTGGTGGATCACCGTTGTCAATAGCTACTATCCGTTCTCTCAGCGAAAATATATCCGCTACGGTTTCCCGCATGGCTAATCAGCTGTCGTTTCTCGATCGTGTCGGGATAAGATCCATTGATCCTTTTGCACATTGTCACTGCGCCCAACAGTCACGAGTTTGAAGCTCGTCACAGTCATCCCATCCCAGATCCTACTCGGAATACCACAGACAATGTTTAGATTTTCTGGATCTCAAGAATGGTGCCAATTGATTCTAGCTTATACCACGAAGACTCTGATCTCACAGAATGCAAGGCTCTATTGTCAGGAGAGGCAACCATGCATCGTGAACCAGGAGGCCAAGAAATACACACTCAAGCTCTCACAGATAGAACGGAGGTGGTTGTCAGGCACGCGTTCATAAGGGAAGAGGATGATAAGTGTCACGGATCATCGCATCCATCAGATTGAAGTACGAGTGAATATCTTAGAACAAGAATAAGCATAAATTGAATAGAAAAATAATAGTACTTTGCATTAATTCATGAGGAACAGCAGAGCTCCACACCTTAATCTATGAGGTGTAGAAACTCCACCGTTGAAAATACATAAGTGATGAAGGTCCAGGTATGGCCGAATGGCCAGCCCCCAAAACATGATCAAGAGATCAAAAGTGACCAAAAATAGTCTCAAGAATGATCTAAAGATATAAATACAATAGTAAAAAGTGCTATTTATACTAAACTAGTAAACTAGGTTTATAAAAAATGAGTAACTAAGTATAGATAGTGCAGAAATCCACTTCCAGGGCCCACTTGGTGTGTGTTTGGGCTGAGCATTGAAACTTTCACGTGCATAGGCTCTTCTTGGAGTTTAAACGCCAGTTTCGGTGCCAGTTTGGGCGTTTAACTCCAGCTTTGGTGCCAGTTCTGGCGTTTTACGCCATAAAAGGGTCTTTAGTGGGCGTTTAAACGCCAATTTGGGCCCTCAAATATCGAGTAAAGTATGGACTATTTATATTTCTGGAAAGCCCATGATGTCTAATTTCCAACGCAATTAAGAGCGCGCCAATTGGACCTCTGTAGCTCCAAAAAATCTACTTCGAGTGTAGGGAGGTCAGAATCCAACAGCATCTTCAGTCCTTTCTCATCCTCTGATTCAGATTTTTGCTCAGGTCCCTCAATTTCAGACAGAAAATACCTAAAATCACAGAAAAACACACAAACTCATAGTAAAGTCCAGAAATGTGATTTTTGCATAAAAACTAATAAAAATATACTACAAAGTAACTAAAACTTTGTAAAAACAATGCCAAAAAGCGTATAAATTATCCGCTCATCACAACACCAAACTTAAATTGTTGCTTGTCTCCAAGCAACTGAAAATAAAATAGGATAAAAAGAAGAGAATATACAATAAATCTCAAAATATCAATGAAACTTAGTCCCAATTAGATGAGCGGGGCTAGTAGCTTTTTGCCTTTGAACAGTTTTGGCATCTCACTTTATCCTTTGAAGTTCAGAATGATTGGCATCCATTAGGAACTCAGAATTTAGATATTGTTATTGATTCTCCTAGTTCAGTATGTTGATTCTTGAACACAGCTACTTTATGAGTCTTGGCCGTGACCCTAAGCATCTTGTTTTCCAGTATTACCACCGGATACATAAATGCTACAGACACATAACTGGGTGAAACTTTTCAGATTGTGACTCAGCTTTGCTAGAGTCCCCAGTTAGAGGTGTCCAGAGCTCTTAAACACACTCTTTTGCTTTGGATCACGACTTTAACCACTCATTCTCAAGCTTTTCACTTGGACCTTCATGACACAAGCACATAGTTAGGGACAACTTGATTTAGCCGCTTAGGCCAGGATTTTATTCCTTTGGGCCCTCCTATCCATTAATGCTCAAAACCTTGAATCCTTTTTACCCTTGCCTTTTAGTTTAAAGGGTTATTGGCTTTTTGCTCTTACCTTTTTGTTTAAAGAGCTATTGGCTTTTTCAGATTGCTTTTTCTTTTTCTTTATTTTTTTGCCTATTTTTTTTCGCAAGCTTGTGTTTTTCACTGCTTTTTCTTGCTTCAAAAATCAATTTTATGATTTTTCAGATTATCAATAACATTTCTCTTTGTTCATCATTCTTTCAAGAGCTAACAATTTTAACATTCAAAAACTTCACTATAAAAATAAGCACTATTCAAGCATTCATTCAGAAAAAAAAGTATTGCCACCACATTAAAATAATTAGACTAATTTCAAGATAAAAGTCGAAATCCATGTACTTCTTGTTCTTTTGTAATTAGGAACATTTTTCATTTAAGAAAGGTGAAGGATTTATGGGACATTCATAGCTTCAAGGCATAAACACTAGACACTAATGATCATATAATAAAGACACAAACATAGACAAACATAAAGCATAAAAAATCGAAAAACAGAAAAACAAATAACAAGGAAATTAAAGAACGGGTCCACCTTAGTGATGGCGGCTAGTTCTCCTTCTTGAAGATCCTATGGAGTGCTTGAGCTCCTCAATGTCTCTTCCTTGCCTTTGTTCTTCTTCCCTCATGGCTCTTTGGTCTTCTCTAATTTCATGGAGCATAATGGAATGCTCTTGGTGCTCCATCCTTAGTTGCTCCATATTGGAACTCAAATCTCCTAGAGAAGTGTTGAGTTGTTCCCAATAGTTGTGTGGAGAAAAATGTATCTCTTGAGGTATCTCAGGGATTTCTTGATGAGGGACTTCCTTCCATACAGATGTCCATGAGGACTTGGTCCAACCTTTGATCAAAGTTGACCCTTCTTGTGAAAGGATAAAGATCTCCTTGAATCATTGGCAAGTTGAATGCCAACCTCACATTTTCCAGACTGAAATCTAAGTATTTTCGCCGAACCATTGTGAGCCAATTCTTTGGGTTCGGGTTCATACTTTGATCATGGTTCTTGGTGATCCATGCATTAGCATAGAACTCTTGAATCATTAAGATTCCGACTTGTTGAACGGGATTAGAGAGAGCTTCCCATCCTCTTATCCTAATCTCATGTCGGATCTCCAGATATTCGCTCCTTTTGAGCTTGAAGGGGACCTCGGGGATCACCTTCTTCTTGGTCACAACTTCATAGAAGTGGTCTTGATAGACCTTTGAGATGAATCTTTCCATCTCCCATGACTCGGAGGTAGAAGCAATTGCCTTCCCTTTCCTCTTCCTTGAGGTTTCTCCATCCTTTGGTGCCATTAATGGTTATGGAAAATTAAAAAGCAAGGCTTTTTTCACACCAAACTTAAGAGGTTTGCTTGTCCTCGGGCAAAAAAAGAAAGAAGAGAGTAGAAGAAGAAGAAAAGTGGGAAAAGGAGGCTTGAGAGGGTTCGGCCAAGGGTGGTTTTGAGTGTTTGTAATGTGTGAAAATGAAGGAGTAAGGAGGGGTATTTATAGGGTAAGAGAGGGAGTTGGTTCGTGTGAGAAGGGGTGGGTTTGGGAGGAAAATGGTTTGAATTTGAGTGGGTGGGGGTAGGTGGGTTGTATGATGGGTTTACGGGAATTAGGAAATGGATGTGAGTGATGAAGATAATATAGGGAAGAGGGTAAGATTTGATAGGTGAGTGGTGTTTTGGGTAGAGTGTTTATGGAGAAGTGTGAAGAGGAGAGAGAGTAAGGTGGGATAGGTGGGAATCCTGTGGGGTCCACAGATCTTGAGGTGTCAAGTATTTTTTCATCCCTGCACCTTTCTGGAGTTAAACGCCCTTTATGTGCCATTCCTGGCGTTTAAACGCCGAGCTGATTCCTTTTTTTGGCATTTAAACGCCAGTCTGCTGCCCTTTTCTGGTGTTTAAATGCCAGACTGCTGCCCATTTCTGGCGTTTAAATGCCCAGAATAGTGCCAGGCTGGGTGTTAAACACCCATTTTGGTATCCTTACTGGCGTTTAAACGCCAGTAAGCTCTTCCTCCAGGGTGTGCCATTTTTATGCTGCTTTTGATTTTTTTTTCTTTAATTTTTTTGCAGTTGTTTTGTGACTTCACATGATCATGATCCTAAAGAAAATATAAAATAACATAGATAAATAAAATAAAATTGGGTTGCCTCCCAATAAGTACTTCTTTAATGTCAATAGCTTAACAGGAAGCTCTTACAGAGCTTCACAGGTGCTCAGAGCATGATTGTAGCCTCCCAACACCAAACATAGAGTTTGAATGTGGGGACTTTGCTTGACTCTGCATGGAGAGAATTGAATGAAGCTTTTCATGCTTCTTCCCCATGTTTACAGAAGAAGATCCTTGTGCCTTAAACACAAGGTAGTCCTCATTCACTTGAAGGACTAGCTCTCCTCTGTCTACATCAATCACAGCCTTTGTTGTGGCTAGGAAGGGTCTTCTAAGGATGATGGATTCATCCTCATCCTTTCCAGTGTCTAGGATTATAAAATCAGCAGGGATGTAAAAGCCTTCAAACTTTACCAAGACATCCTCTACAAGTCCATAAGCCTGTTTCTTTGATTTGTTTGCCATCTCTAGTGATATTCTTGCAGCTTGTACCTCAAAGATTCTTAGTTTCTCCATTACAGAGAGTGGCATGAGGTTGATACTTTATCCTAAGTCACACAGAGCCTTTTCAAAGGTCATGGTGCCTATGGTGCAAGGTATCAAGAACCTTCTGGGATCCTCTTTCATTTAAGGTAATTTCAACTGAACCAATGCACTTAGTTCATTGATGAGCAATGGAGGTTCATCCTCCCAAGTCTCATTACCAAATAATTTGGCATTCAACTTCATGATTGCTCCTAGATATTGAGCAACTTGCTCTTCAATAACATTTTCATCCTCTTCAAAGAAAGAATATTCGTCAGAGCTCATGAATGGTAATAGTAAGTTTAGTGGAATCTCTATGGTCTCTAGATGAGCCTCAGATTCCTGTGGTTCCTCAATAGGGGACTCCTTGTAGTCCAGTGGACGTCCCATGAGGTCTTTCTTACTGTGAATCACGTCCTCCTTTTCTTCTATAGGTTCGGCCATTTTGGTTGTATTAATGGCCTTGCACTCTCTTTTTGGATTCTCTTCTGTATTGCTTGGTAGAGTACTAGGAGGAGTTTCAGTAATTCTTTTACTCAGCTGACCCACTTGTGCCTCTAAATTTCTTATGGAGGATCGTGTCTCAGTAATGAAACTGAGGGTGGTCTTAGATAGATCAGAGACTATGTTTGCTAAGCTAGAGAGGCACTGCTCAGAATTCTCTGTTTGTTGCTGAGAAGATGATGGGAAAGGCTTGCTATTGCCAAACCTGTTTTTCCCACCATCATTGTTATTGAAGCCTTGTTGAGGCTTCTGTTGATCCTTCCATGAGAAATTTGGGTGATTCCTCCATGAAGGATTATAGGTGTTTCCATAGGATTCTCCCATGTAATTAACCTCTTCCATTGCAGGATTCTCAGGGTTATAAGCTTCTCCTTCAGAGGAGGCATCTTTAGCTTGCAATCCAGTCAGACTCTGAGAAATCATATTGACTTGTTGAGTCAATATTTTGTTCTAAGCCAATATGGCATTCAGAGTATCAATCTTAATAACTCCTTTCTTCTAAGTCACCCTATTATTCACAGGATTTCTCTCAGAAGTGTACATGAACTGGTTATTTGCAACCATTTCAATGAGTTCCTGGGCTTCTACAGGCGTTTTCACATGAAGAGATCCACCAGCAAAGTGGTCCAATGACATCTTGGATAACTCAGATAGACCATCATAGAATATACATATGATGCTCCATTCTGGAAACATGTCAGAGGGAGACCTTTTGGTTAATTACTTGTATCTTTCCCAAGCTTCATAGAGGGATTCACCTTCCTTCTGTCTGAAGGTTTGGACATCCACTCTGAGCTTACTCATCTTTTGAGGTGGAAAAAATTTGGTCAAGAAAGCATTGACCAGCTTGCATTGTCCTAAGAGTTCAGGCTTTCTCTAGGTTGTGAGTCTAACCATGTCCTAGGTCTATCTCTTACAGCAAAGGAGAAAAGCATAAGTCTGTAGACTTCAGGATCAACCCCATTGGTCTTAACAGTATCACAGATCTGCAAGAATTTAGATAAGAACTGATGAGGATCTTCTTATGGAAGTCCATGAAACTTGCAGTTCTGGTGCATTAGAGAAACTAATTGAAGCTTAAGCTCAAAGTTGTTTGCTCCAATGGCAGGAATTGAGATGCTTCTTCCATAGAAGTTGGAAGTTGGTGTAGCATAGTTACCAAGCATCTTCCTTGCATTGTTGTTCTTATTTTCGGCTGTCATGTCTTCTTCTTTTTCGAAAATTTCTGTCAGGTCCTTTCTAGAGAGTTGTGCTTTAGCTTCTCTTAGCTTCCTCTTCAGAGTCCTTTCAAGTTCAGGATTGGCTTCAACAAGAATTTTCTTATCCTTGTTCCTGCTCATGTGAAAAAGAAGAGAATAGAAAAGAAGAGAAATCCTCTATGTCACAGTATAGAGATTCCTTTATGTGAGTGGAAGAAGAGAAGAAGAGAAGAATGAGGTAGAGAGAAAATAAAGAGAATTCGAACACAGAGAGGGAGAGAGGGTTCGAATTTTAAGAAGGATAGAAGTGTTAGTAAATAAATAAATAAATAAAAGAGATGAGAGAGGAGAGAAATTCAAAAATATTAGAAGAAACAAAATTAGAGTTTAAAACAATTAGCTAATTAAAAAGGTTTTTGAAAAAGTTGTTAGTGGTTTTCGAAAATTAGAGAGAAAAAAGTAGTTAATTGAAAAAGATTTGAAAATAAATTTTGAAAAGATAAGAAGTTAGAAAAAGATTTTGAAATTAAAATTTGAAAAAGATATGATTGAAATCTATTTTGAAAAAGATTTGAAAAAGAAGTTTAAAAAGATTTGATTTTGAAAATTGAAGTTGATGACTTGACTAACAAGAAACTAAAAGATATGATTCTAGAATTTAAAGATTTAACCTTTCTTAACAAGAAAGTAACAAACCTGAATTTTTTTAATCAAATCCTTAATTGTTAGCAAGGTTTTCGAAAATATCAAATAAAAATAAGAAAAAGATTTTGAAAATCAATTTTTAAAATTTTCAAAAATATTAAGAAGAAAAATGAAAAAGATTTGATTTTTGAAAAAGATTTGAAAAGATAGAATTTTTAAATTAAAATTTTGACTTGACTACCAAGAAACAACTAATTTTTAAAAATCTTTGATTAAGTCAACCCAAATTTTCAAATTTTATGAGTAAAATAAGAAAAAGATATTTTTTATTTTTGAATTTTAAAGAGGAAAGAGAAAAACAAAAAAATAACTCAAAACATAATAATTTTGGATCAAAACCAATGATGCATGCAAGAACACTTTGAATGTTAAGATGAACACCAAGAACACTTTGAAGATCATGATGAACATCAAGAACATATTTTTGAAAAATTTTTAAGAAAAGAAACACATGCAAGACACCAAACTTAGAAATTTTTAAACTTTTGACTCTAAAAATTCGAAAATGCATATGAAAAACAAGAAAAGACTCAAAACAAGAAAATCACAAGATCAAACAAAGTCAATCATCAAGAACAACTTGAAGATCATGAAGAATATATGCATGAGTTTTCGAAAAATGCTAGAGAGATAAAAACATGCAATTGACACCAAACTTAAAATTTGACTCTATACTCAAACACGAAACACAAAAAATTTTTTGATTTTATGATTTTATTATTTTTTTTTGAAAAAGTTTTCGAAAATTAGAAAAAAAATTTGAAAGAATTTTGAAAAATTTTTGAAAATAAAACAAGAAGAAAACTACCTAATCTAAGCAATAAGATGAACCGTCAGTTGTCCAAACTCGAACAATCCCCGACAACAGCGCCAAAAACTTGGTATACGAAATCGTGAGTTCACACTTTTCTTACAACTCCGCACAGCTAACCAGTAAGTGCACTGGGTCCTCCAAGTAATACCTTACATGAGTAAGGGTCGATCCCACGGAGATTGTCGGCTTGAAGTAAGCTATGGTCATCTTGTAAATCTCAGTCAACCGGATTCAAATGGTTATGAGGTTTTGTTAATTAAAAGAGAAATAAAACATAAAATAGGATAGAGATACTTATGCAATTCATTGGTGAGAATTTCAGATAAGCATATGGAGATGCTTTGTTCCCTCTGAGCCTCTGCTTTTCTATTGTCCTCTTCTAATCTTACGTACTCCTTTCCATGGCAAGCTGTATGTTAGTGGATCACCGTTGTCAATGGTTACCATCCGTCCTCTCAGTGAAAACATATCCGCTACGGTTTTCTGCATGGCTAATCAGTTGTCGGTTCTCGATTGTGTCGGAATAAGATCCATTGATCCTTTTTCACTCTATCACTGCACCCAACAGTCATGAGTTTGAAGCTCATCACAGTCATCCCATCCCAGATCCTACTTGGAATACCACAGACAAGGTTTAGACTTTCCGGATATCAAGAATACTGCCAATTGATTCTAGCTTATACCACGAAGACTCTGATCTCACGAAATGGAAGGCTCTATTATCGGCTCCATACCTTAATCTATGAGGTGTAGAAGCTCCACCGTTGAAAATATATAAGTGATCAAGGTTCAGGCAAGGCCGAACAGCCAACCCCCAAAACGTGATCAAGAGATCAAAAGTGATCCAAAGATAGTCTCAAAAATGATCTAAAGATATGAATACAATAGTAAAAAGTGCTATTTATACTAAACTAGTAAACTAGGTTTACAGAAAATGAGTAATTAAGTGTAGATAGTGCAGAAATCCACTTCCGGGGCCCACTTGGTGTGTGTTTGGGCTGAGCATTGAAGCTTTCACGTGCATAGGCTCTTCTTGGATTTTAAACGCTAGTTTTGGTGCCAGTTTAGGCGTTTAACTCCAGCTTTCGTGCCAGTTCTGGCATTTTACACCAGAAAAGGTTCTCTGGTGGGCGTTTAAACGCCAGTTTGGGCCCTCAAATCTCGGGTAAAATATGAACTATTATACATTTCTGGAAAGCCCAGGATGTCCACTTTCTAATGCAATTGAGAGCGTGCCAATTGGGCTTCTGTAGCTGCTGAAAATCCACTTTAATTGCAGGGAGGTCAGAATCCAACAGCATCTTCAGTCCTTTCTCAGCCTCTGAATCAGATTTTTGCTCAGGTCCCTCAATTTTAGCCAGAAAATACCTAAAATCACAGAAAAATACACAAACTCATAGTAAAGTCCAGAAATGTGATTTTTGCATAAAAACTAATAAAAATATACTAAAAAGTAACTAAAATATATTAAAAAACTATGTAAAAATAATGGCAAAAAGCGTATAAATTATCCACTCATCAGGGACCTAATTCTATCAATAGCTAAAGCTACATATGTGGAGGAATGGGAGAGGAGGATGGCTCACCTAATGCACATCAACCAACAATGCTATGAAAAGTTAGTAGCATTAAATCCAAAACTCTAGTGCAAGAGCTACTTCACTTTTCTTGCTAAGAGCGACAAGTTGATGAATAATATTTCTGAAGCTTTCAATGGTAGTATCTTGGAGGCAAGAGACAAGCCTATACTTACTATGTTCGAGTGGATTCGATGTTATTGGATGTTTTGGTTTCCTGAAAAAAAGAAGGCCGAAAAATATGATGGTACAATAATGTCTAAACTAAAAAAGAGGCTTGATGTCATTGCAACACGAGCTATGGAGTGGCAAGCAAGATGGACTGGAGGACTGACATACGAGGTTTCTCATAAGAACCGGATGATTATAGAGAGGTTTGTGGTTGATTTATTGGCTGGAACGTGTAGCTGCAGATTTTAGGAATTATGTGGAATGCCCTACCCACATGCTTGTTGTGCCATATTCAAGAAAGGGGACAATCCAGAAGATTACTGCAACAACTTCTATAGTCCAGTAACCTATGTTGCAACTTATGGTAAGTTAATTTCTTCAATCAACGGAGAAAATATGTGGCCGAAAGTTGAGTGTGATACCATTATACCTCCCATCTTTAGAGTGAAGCCAAGAAGACCACGGATGGTGAGGATCAGAGAACCTGATGAGAACCATTCTCAAATAAAGCTTAGGAGAATGGGTACATCTGTGACATGCAGTAACTGCAGACAATATGAACATAATAGAAGGCTTTGTCCCAATCCAATAGTGTCAGGTACCAATAGTGAAATAGGTTGTGATAGTATATGACAACATATTGGATGTGAATTATTTTTAGTAACATATATACTGCACTTTAACTATTTTTGTTGAAATTAGAATGTGTTTGACGTGTTTAGTAAAGTAGGTTGTGATAGTATATGATAACATAGTGGATGTGAATTATATTTGGGAACATATATGCTGCTCTTTAACTGTTTTTTATTGAAATTAGAATGTGTTTGATGTCTTTAGTGGAATAGGTTATGCTAGTATATGATAACATAATGGATCTGAATTATTTTAGGAAACATATATGCTGCTCTTTAACTATTTTTTGTTGAAATTAGAATGTGTTTGATGTGTTTAGTGGAGTAGGTTGTGATAGTATATGATAACATAGTGGATGTGAATTATATTTGGGAACATATATGCTGCTCTTTAACTGTTTTTTGTTGAAATTAGAATGTATTTGATGTGTTTAGTGGAGTAGGTTATGATAGTATATGATAACATAGTGGATGTGAATTATATTTGGGAACATATATGCTGCTCTTTAACTGTTTTTTGTTGAAATTATAATGTGTTTGATGTATTATAGTGGATGTGAATTATTTTTGATTTCATTTGTTTGATGAAGTTATGATGTGTTACATTGTAGACCTTATCCAAGTTTTTTTATATATAAATTGATTGAAAATAGAGTTGAATATTTATGTGGTACAAGATATATAAATGTAAGATGCTTGACACTGGTTTATGTTGCAAACTGGTTGTGTTATACCTGGTTGTGTTATCCCTGGTTTCAAGGCCTAATGTTGCTACTGCAGCCAACGGAGAAGATCCGGCTACGGCTGACACTGTGGCTACTATTGACACTGGTCCTCCTGCCGACAATAGATCCGGTGTGAATATTCATAGATTTAAGAGATTAAAGCAAGTAGGAATAGGCAAGGACAGAGGAAAGGGCAGAGGAAAGGGTAGAGGAAGGGGTAGAGCTGTATCTTCACAATCACAACCCACCACACCTGCTACTGCATCTTCACAATCGCTACCCACCATACCTACTGTTACTACCTTTACTCAACCACCTCCAATACTTACAACTTCAGCTTTTCAGGCTCCAACTAGAGCCACCGGTGCAATGAATTCTGAGCCTCTTATTGTAGCACCTTCTGGATATTCACAACAAGCCTTACCTCTTGAAGGGTCAGCCTCTCAGTGTAAATCCCGAGTAATTAGTGAATAATTAGCTAATAAATTAATTATTAATCAAATAAATTAAAAAATGAAATTTTGTAGTTTAATATGATAGCGAAAATTAAAATAAGAATTTTGACACTAATTTCAAATAATTTGACCTAAGATTAGGCCAAACGGACCGAACCGATCGAACCGGCCCCAAAATGGGCCCAAGGCCCAACCCAAGCCTACAATACATAAGAGCATCAGCTCTTCTTCTTTCCCAAATAAGGGAAATACGCTGAAAGCAAAGGGAAAGGGGAAGAACACAAGTGAAACACCCCAAATCCTCACTCAAACTTCATTCTGCCATAACTTTTTATCCGAAGCTCCGATTGACAAGCCATCAGTAACCACGCATTTGTCTCAGAATTTTCTACGAAACTCAAGCAACAATTTGGTAACGAATTAGCTATTTCTCTCCCAGTATCTCTCTCCTTAAATTCAAAAATATTAGATTCTTGGACTTTGAGATTTTGTAATTTAATGATGTTAGGTGGGTTCAAGTAGTGGAGAATAACTAGGCCTTGTCCCAATACCTCATTGGTAAGGTGGGAAATCTTTAAACCTTGTAAAACTATGTATATAGCAAACCTTATATTGATTTAGTGGTGTTTATATGATATTAGATAAAATCATATGTATTGGTGGCAAATTTGTTGAGTTTGAAGCTGAATTTTCAATTTTGAGAGATTTGGAGCTTTGGATTTTACGGAACGGTGGTCATTAAAAGATTAGGAGAGAAATCGTCTAAGGTATGATTTTGGTATCTCATATATAATATATAATATAACGTGAAAACATAGGCTAGTTGATAGTAGGATAAGCTGAATTGGGGTATAGTGCATGTTAGTGGATATAGGATGTAAATATTGAAGTTAATGTGGTTGTTAATGAATTAAAATGAATTGGTTGGCTCGGATGAGAAGTTGTGATATGTGTAAGTATATGTATTTAAAGGAAAAAGATTGATGATTTGTGGTTGAAATTGGACTGAAATTCATGAGAAATGTGTTGAATGGTTTATATAGTTTTGAATGTTGATATGTGTGGAGCTAACGGAAGCATGTGATATCGGACAAGTATAATTTGTGTTGAAATGATTGTGGTAAATATATATAATTTGCAAGCAAGTATATATATATGGTGAATATGACATTCAATTGATAAGGAATTATTGGTATTTTAGGTAACTAAAGGATTGATGAGTGAGGAATTAGTGTTTAATGAGTTATGATTTTGGAAAAATAGAGGTTTGAGTATTTTTGCGTAAAACTGATTTTTGGCCGAACTTCGGCGAGCCATAAATTGGCTTTCGGACCCACAAATTACTTCAAATTGTTTGAAATCAAATTGGGTCCATGAAGTTTACACCGTTCGAAGAACGGATGAAAAATATTTTAAAACAAAAGAGTTATGCCTGTCGAAAGTTTAGTGCACAAAGTGAAGGATGGTCTAGAGTAATTGAATTGAGAGTTAATGATGAGATTGGGGATGCCTGTGTGTGGCCAAAATGGTAGAGATGTGTGTATGGCTGGAATGGTCGAGATGTTTGTGGCCAGAACGGTCGAGAGGGCAGGATTTGGGTGCGATCCCACTTCCTCGTTAACTTGAAAATGTTTTCGGATGGCAAGTCGAGGATGGAAGTTCCCTCTCTTGTCATGATGAGGGTGTGGGGAAAGTGGAGAGGCATTCTCCTTCGTATTATTTCTCCCACATTCTTCTCTGGTTGCAAGGTGGAAAGCCACACTCCTTCGATATGGAAAGGCACTCTCCTTCGTATATCCTCCAGGAGAAGGTGGAAAGGCATGCTCCTTCGATGTGGAAAGATACTCTCCTTTGTTTATGATCCTCTTGGAGATGCGCAACCTAGAGACAAATGTCTGGATTAGCTACCAGATGTGTCGGGTTCTACCTAAGTAATTAGTAAATAATTAGCTAATAAATTAATTATTAATAAAATAAATTAGAAAATGAAATTTTGTAGTTTAATATCATAGATAAAATTAAAACAAAAATTTTGACACTAATTTCAAATAATTTGACCCAAGATTGGGTCAAACGGGCCAAATCGGTCAAACCGCACCCAAAATGGGCCCAATGCCCAACCCAAGCCCACAATTCATAAAAGCATCAGCTCTTCTTCTTTCCCAAATAAGGGAAATATGCTGAAAGCAAAGGGAAAGGGGAAGAACGCAAGTGAAACACCCCAAACCCTCACTCAAACTTCATTCCACCATAACTTTCGATCTGGAGTTCTGATTGACGAGCCGTCAGCAACCACGCATTCGCCTCGAAATCCTCTACAAAATTCACCCAACATATTGGTAATAAATAGCTATTTCTCTCCCAGTATCTCTCCTTAAATTCAAAAATATTAGGTTCTTGGGCTTTGAGATTTTGTAATTTAATGATGTTAGGTGTGCTCAAGTAGTGCAGAATCACTAGGCCTTGTCCCAATTCCCCATTGGTAAGGTGAGGAATCTTTAAACCTTGTAAATTGGGTATATAGAAAACCCTATATTGATTTAGTGGTGTTTATATGATATTAGATAAAATTATATGTATTGGTGGCAAATTTGTCGAATTTGAAGCTGAATTTTCTGTTTGGAGAGTTTTGGAGCTTTGGGTTTTATGGAACAGTGGTCATTTGTGGCATTCCGAGCTTAAGGGATAAATCGGCCAAGGTATGATTTTGGTTTCTCGTATATAATATATAATGCAACGTGAAAACTTAGGCTAGTTGACAGTAGGATAAGTTGAATTGGTGTATAGCCAACTCAACTTTACCACAATCATTTCAACACAAATTATACTTGCACGATATCACATACCTCCATTAGCTCCACATATTTCAACATTCAAAACTATATAAACTATTCAACACATTCCTCATGAATTTCAGTCTAATTTCAACCACAAATTATCAATATTTTTCCTTTAAATACATATACATACACATAACACAACTTCTCATCCCAGCCAACCAATTTGTTTTAATATATATATATATATATATATATATATATATATATATATATATATATAAACACCAATTCCTCACTCATCAATCCTTTAGTTACCTAAAATACCAATACTTTTATATATATAGATTGATGAGTGAGGAATTGGTGTTTAAGGTGTTATAATTTTGGTAAAATAGAGGTTTTAATATTTTTGCAAAAAATTAATTTTTGGCCGAACTTCGACAAGCTATAACTTGGCTTCCAGACCTCCAAATTACTTCAAACTTGTTTCAAATGAAAATTGGATCCGTAAAGCTTACACCGTTTGAAGAACAGATGAAAAATATTTTAAAACGAAAGAGTTATCCCTGTCGGAAGTTTAGTCCAAAAAGGGAATGATGGTCTAGAATAATTGAATTGAGATGTTAATGATGAGATTAGGGATGCCTGTGTGTGGCCGGAATGGTCGAGAGGGCAAGATTTGGGGGCGATCCCACTTGCTCGTTAACTTGAAAATGTTTTCAGATGACAAGTTGAGGATGGAAGTTCCCTCTCTTGTCGTGATGAGGGTGTGGAAAAAGTGGAAAGTCACTCTCCTTCGTATTATTTTTTCCACATTCTTCTCTGGTTTCAAGGTGGAAAGACACACTCCTTCGATGTGGAAAAGCACTCTCTTTCATATATCCTCCAAGAAAAGGTGGAAAGGCACGCCCCTTCGATGTGGAAAGGCACTCTCCTTCATTTATAATCCTCTTAGAGATGCAAAACCTGGAGACAAATGTCTGGGTTAGCTACCAGATGTGACAGGTTCTGGCAAAGTAACCGACACGCGAATTCACGGCCAGTAAGAAAGGCATGCATCATATGCTTTTGTCTGTTTGCTTTGGTTTATTTTCTTGGGATTGCCTACTTGTTATTTCATGCTTAACTGCTATATGTTCTATTTGATGTATCTGTATTCTACTTGTGTTTTCTTTGTTTGCTTTGTTTGGCTGTGTGGATCTTCTGGCATTTTGGAGGGTGGTAAAGGAAGGGGAATAATTGAGAGTTTTAGTGAGAGTTGAGTTAGAATGGAGAACCTTAGTGGACCACTCTGATTATGGCTTTCGTATTTGAATCCTTTAAGTTTTATAATCAAGAGCGCTGGAGTTCTAGGATTGCCTCTGACTTTCCCAAGATCTTATTTATTATATGTGTGGGCACTTTAACCATACTGAGAACCCCCTGTTCTCATCCCATTGGTGGACGAAATTGTGATTTCTATCTTTTGAGCTTTAGCATTTATTTATTTTCACAACTCCGTTCAACTAACCAGCAAGTGTACTGGGTCGTCCAAGTAATAAACCTTACGTGAGTAAGGGTCGAATCCACAGAGATTGTTGGTATGAAGCAAGCTATGGTCACCTTGCAAATCTCAATTAGGCAGATTAAATTGGTTTATGATTTTTTAGAATAATTAATAATAAAAAGGAATGATAAAAGGGATAGAACACTTATGCATATTCATTGGTGGGAATTTCAGATAAGCGGATGGAGATGCTGTAGAGCCCAAGGACGCCTGCTCTCCTATTGCTTCTACTCAATCCTTCTTACTCCTTTCCATGGCAAGCTTTGTATAGGGGTTCACCATCAACTGTGGCTACTTTCTTCCTCTCGGGGAAATATCCTGTGCGGCTGTCACTCGCACAGCTAACCAGTCTGGAGGCATCACCCATGGCTGATGGCTACATCCCATCCTCGCAGTGAAAACTAATGCTCACGCACTCTGTCACAGTACGGCTAATCACCGGTTGGTTCCCTCCCCTACTGGAATAGAATCCCTCTTTTGCGTCTGTCACTAACGCCCAGCAGGTTACAGGTTTGAAGCACGTCACAGTTATTCATTAACGGAATCCTACTCGGAATACCACAGACAAGGTGAGACTTTCCGGATTCCCAGGATCCTACTCGGAATACCACAGACAAGGTTAGACTTTCCGGATCCTCATAAATGCCGCCATCTATCTAGCTTATACCACGAAGATTCTGTTGGAGAATCTAAGAGATACGCATTCAAGCTCTGTTGCATGTAGAACGGAAGTGGTTGTCAATCACGCGCGTTCATAGGTAAGAATGATAATGAGGGTAATCTGACTCATAACATTCCTCATGTTCTTGGGTACGAATGAATATCTTGGAATAGGAATAAGATAGAGACCGAATAAGAGATAATAGAATTTCATTAATACTTGAGGTACAGCAGAGCTCCACACCCTTAATCTATAGTGTGCAGAAACTCCACCGTTGAAAATACATAAGCAAAGAGTTCAGGCATGGCCGAATGGCCAGCCCTCTCTAATGTGATCACAGGATTCAAAATACAATCCAGGATGTCTAATACAATAGATAAATGTCCTATATATACTAGACTAGCTACTAGGGTTTACATGAGTAAGTAATTGATGCATAAATCCACTTCCGGGGCCCACTTGGTGTATGCTTGGGCTGAGCTTGATCATTCCACGAGTTAAGGCATTTCTTGGCGTCAAACTCCAAGTTATGACGTGTTTTGGGCGTTCAACTCCGGATAATGACGTTTTTCTGGCGTTTAACTCCAGACAGCTGCATGAATTTGGCGTTTAACGCCAAGTTACGTCGTCATTCTTCGAATAAAGTATGGACTATTATATATTGCTGGAAAGCCCTGGATGTCTACTTTCCAACGCCGTTGAGAGCGCGCCAATTGGAGTTCTGTAGCTCCAGAAAATCCATTTCGAGTGCAGGGAGGTCAGATTCCAACAGCATCAGCAGTCCTTTTGTCAGCCTTCTTCAGAGTTCTGCTCAAATCCCTCAATTTCAGTCAGAATTTACCTGAAATCACAGAAAAACACACAAACTCATAGTAAAGTCCAGAAATGTGAATTTATCATAAAAACTAATGAAAACATCCCTAAAAGTAGCTTAAACTTACTAAAACCTATATAAAAACAATGCCAAAAAGCGTATAAATTATCCGCTCATCACAACACCAAACTTAAATTGTTGCTTGTCCCCAAGCAACTAAAAATCAATTAGGATAAAAAGAAGAGAATATACTATAAAGTCCAAAATATCAATGACTATTAATTTAATTAGATGAGCGGGACTTGTAGCTTTTTGCTTCTGAACAGTTTTGGCATCTCACTTCTTCCTTTGAAGTTCAGAGTGATTGGTATCTCTAGGAACTTAGAATTTCAGATAGTGTTATTGACTTTCCTAGTTAGGCATGTTGATTCTTGAACACAGCTACTTATGAGTCTTGGCTGTGGCCCTAAGCACTTTGTCTTCCAGTATTACCACCGGATACACAAATGCCACAGACACATAACTGGGTGAACCTTTTCAAATTGTGACTTAGCTTTGCTAAAGTCCCCAGTTAGTGGTGTCCAGAGCTCTTAAGCACACTCTTTAGCTTTGGATCACGACTTTAACCATTCAGTCTCAAGCTTTTCACTTGGACCTTCATGACACAAGCACATGAATAGGGACAGCTTGATTTAGCCGCTTAGGCCTGGATTTAATTTCCTTGGGCCCTCCTATCCATTAATGCTCAAAGCCTTGGATCCTTGCTTTAAAATTTTTCGCCATTTTTTTTCACTGCTTTTTCTTGCTTCAAGAATCAATTTCATGATGTTTTTCAGATCATCAATAACATTTCTCTTTGTTCATCATTCTTTCAAGCACCAACAATTTTAACACTCATAAACAACAAGATCAAAAGACATATGCACTGTTCATTCATTCATTCAGAAAACAAAAATTATTGCCACCACATCAATATAATTAAATTAAATTCACTAATAATTTCGAAAATTATGTACTTCTTGTTCTTTTGAGTTAAAACATTTTTCTTTTAAGAGAGGTGAAGGACTAATGGATTTTATTCATAGCTTTAAGGCATGGTTACATACTAATGATCATGAAGTAGAGACACAAAACATAGATAAACATAATACTAAAAACCGAAAATAGAAAGAAATAAAGAACAAGGAATGAATCCACCTGAGTGAGGGTGGCGCCTTCTTGAAGGTCCAATGGTGCTTTTTGAGCTCCTCTATGTTTCTTCCTTGCTTCTGTTGAATGATTCCTAGTAATTTTGGTGTTTCTATCCTTAGTTGCTTCCAATATTTGTGTGGAGGATAACTTATTCCCTGAGGTATCTCAGGGATCTCTTGATTTGCAGCCACATGTTCTACCGCTGAGCTATGATGGCTTATATTCTTTCCATCTCCCAAGACTCAGAGGTGGAAGCTTTTGTCTTCCCTTTGAGGTTTCTCTGGCCTTAGGTGCCATTAATGGTAATGGAAAAGCAAAAAAGCTATGCTTTTACCACACCAAACTTAAAATATTGCTCGCCCTCGAGCAAGAAAGAAAAGAAGAGAAGAAGAAGAAGAAGAAGAGAATGGAGGTGAGTGAGGGGAGATGGATTCGGCAATATGGGTGGGATTGGGTGGGAAAGAGAAGTTGAATTGTAAAGGTAGGTGGGGTGTATGGGGAAGAGTGGATAGATGTAGGTGGTGAATGAAAAATAGAAGGGATGACCATGAATGGAAAGAGAGAGGGCGAGGTAGGTGGGGATCCTGTGGGGTCCACAGATCCTGAGGTGAAAAGAAATACCATTCCTTCACCATATAGGCATGTAAAATGCCTTCGTGCATCATTCTGGCGTTTAAACGCCCATTGGTGCATGTTCTGGGCATTCAACGCCCATGTGATGCATGTTTCTGGCGTTGAACGCCAGTTTCATGCTTGTTCCTGGCGTTCAGCGCCAGTTTGTCCTCTCTGTGCACCATCCTGGCGTTTAACGCCAGGTTGTTGCTTGTTTTGGGCGTTCAGCGCCAGAATGGTGCTCTGTTCTGGCGTTAAACGCCGGCCAGATGCACCTTCTGGGCGTTGAACGCCAGCCCGTGCGTCCTCCAGGGTGAAAAAATTTTTTCTTCTGTTTTTGACTCTGTTTTTAATTTTTTTGATTTTTTTGTGACTCCTCATGATCATGTACCTAATTAAACACAAAAATAACAAAGAAACAAAATAAAATTAGATAAATAAAATTGGGTTGCCTCCCAACAAGCGCTTCTTTAATGTCAATAGCTTGACAGTGACTCTCATGGAGCCATAAGATGATCAGGTCAATTTAGTGTGTTGTCTCCACACCAAACTTGGAGTTTGGATATGGAATTTGAACACCAAACTTAGAGTTTGGTTGTGGCCTCACAACACCAAACTTAGAGTTTGACTGTGTGGGCTCTTCTTGACCTTGAATTGAGAGAAGTTCTTCATGCTTACTCTCTTTTGTCACAGAGGGATGGCCATGTGCCTTAAACACAAGGTAGTCCCCATTCAATTGAAGGACTAACTCTCCTCTATTGACATCTATCACAGCTTCTGCTGTGGCTAGGAAAGGTCTTCCTAGGATGATGCATTCATCATCTTCCTTCCTAGTGTCTAGGATTATGAAATCAGCAGGGATGTAAAGGCCTTCAACCTTTACTAAAACGTCCTCTACCATTCCATAAGTTTGTCTCAAAGACTTATCTGCCAATTGTAATGAGAACAAGGCAGGTTGTACCTCAATGATCCCCAGCTTCTCCATTACAGAGAGTGGCATAAGATTTATCCCTGACCCCATATCACATAGAGCTTTTTCAAAGCTCATGGTGCCTATGGTACAAGGTATTAGGAACTTGCCAGGATCTTGTTTCTTTTGAGGTAGAGTTTTCTGAATCCAAGTATCTAGTTCACTAATGAGCAAGGGAGGTTCACTTTCCCAAGTTTCATTACCAAACAGCTTGGCATTCAGCTTCATGATAGCTCCTAAATATTGAGCAACTTGCTCTCCAGTCACATCTTTATCCTCTTCAGAGGAAGAATAGTCTTCAGAGCTCATGAATGGCAGAAGGAGATTTAATGGAATCTCTATGGTCTCTATATGAGCCTCAGATTCCTCAGGATCTTTAATAGGAAACTCCTTCTTGCTTGAAGGACGCCCCAGGAGGTCTTCCTCACTAGGATTTTCGTTCTCCTCCTCCCCTATGCATTCGGCCACTTTGATTAAATCAATGGCCTTGCACTCTCCTTTTGGATTCTCTTCTGTATTGCTTGGGAGAATACTGGGAGGAGTTTCAATGACTTTCTTACTCAGCTGGCCCACCTGTGCCTCCAAATTTCTAATGGAGGATCTTGTTTCATTCATGAAACTAAAAGTGGCCTTTGACAGATCAGAGACTATATTTGCTAAATTAGAAGTATTTTGTTCAGAAGTCTCTGTCTGTTGCTGAGAAGATGATGGATATGGCTTACTATTGTTCAGCCTATTGCGTCCACCATTATTAAAGCCTTGTTGAGGCTTTTGTTGATCCTTCCAGGAGAAATTTGGGTGATTTCTCCATGATGGGTTATAGGTGTTTCCATAAGGTTCACCCATGTAATTAACTTCGGCCATGGCAGGGTTCTCAGGATCATAAGCTTCTTCAGAAGCTACCTCTCTAGTACCGTTGGATGCATGTTGCAATCCATTCAAATTTTGAGAGATTATGTTGACCTGTTGAGTCAACATTTTGTTCTGAGCCAATATGGCATTCAGAGCATCAATTTCAAGAACTCCTTTCTTCTGAGGTATCCCATTATTCACGGAATTCCTCTCAGAGGTATACATGAACTGGTTGTTTGCAACCATGTCAATGAGTTCTTGAGCCTCTTCAGGCGTTTTCTTTAGGTGAATAGATCCACCTGCAGAATGGTCCAATGACATTTTCGAAAATTCAGAGAGACCATAATAGAATATATCTAATATGGTCCATTCTGAAAACATGTCAGATGGACATCTTTTGGTCAACTGCTTGTATCTTTCCCAAGCTTCATAGAGGGATTCACCATCCTTTTGCTTGAAGGTTTGAACATCCACTCTCAGCTTGCTCAGCTTTTGAGGAGGGAAGAACTTATCTAAGAAGGCAGTGATCAGCTTATCCCAGGAATCCAGGCTATCCTTAGGTTGTGAATCCAACCATGTTCTAGCTCTGTCTCTTACAGCAAAAGGGAAAAGCATGAGTCTGTAGACTTCAGGATTAACTCCATTCGTCTTTACAGTATCACATACTTGCAAGAATTCAGTTAAGAACTGATAAGGATCTTCAGATGGAAGTCCATAAAACTTGCAGTTTTGTTGCATTAAAGCAACTAGTTGAGGCTTAAGCTCAAAGTTATTGGCTCCAATGGCAGGAATGGAGATGCTCCTTCCATCAAACTTGGACGTTGGTTTTGTGAAGTCACCAAGCATTCTCCTTGCATTATTATTATTATTTTCGGCTGCCATGTCCTCCTCTTGTTCGAAAATTTCTGAAAGGTTATTTCTGGATTGTTGTAATTTAGCTTCTCTTAATTTTCTCTTCAGCGTCCTTTCAGGTTCTGGATCAGCTTCAACAAGAGTGCCTTTATCCTTGTTCCTGCTCATAAGAAAGAGAAGAAAACAAGAAAAGAAAGAGGAATCCTCTATGTCACAGTATAGAGATTCCTTTATGTTAGTAGAAGAAGAAAGGGGTAGAAGAAAGAAGAAGGATGGATTCGGATTTTTGGATGAAGAGAGGTGAAGAGAAGTGTTAGTAATTAAATAATTAAATAGAAGAAGAGAAGAGAGGGAGAAAAATTCGAAAATAATTTTTGAAAAAGAGGTTAGTAATTTTCGAAAATTAAAGATGAAATATAATTAAAATTAAAATTTAAAACAAAAAGAATTTTTGAAAAAGAGAAGGAGAATTTTCGAAAATTAGAGAGGGAAAAGTAGTTAGATGGTTTTGAAAAAGATAAGAGACAAACAAAAAGTTAGTTAGTTGATTGAAAAAGATTTGAAATCAAGATTTGAAAAAGATAAGAAGATAAGAGGTTAGACAAGATATTTTGAAATCGAATTTTGAAAAAGATAAAAGTTTTGAAAAAGATAAGATAAAAGATAAAAAGATATAATTGAAAAAGATATTTGAAAAAGATTTAATTTTTAAAAATTACTTAACTAACAAGAAACTACAAGATAAGATTCTAGAACTTAAAGATTGAACCTTTCTTAACAAGAAAGTAACAAACTTCAAATTTTTGAACCAATCACATTAATTGTTAGCTAATTTTCGAAAATTTGATAAAAAGGATAAGAAAAAGATTTTGAAAATATTTTGAAAAATAATTTTGAGATTTTCGAAAATTATATAAAAAAAATGAAAAAGATATGATTTTTGAAAAAGATTTTGAAAAGATAAGATTTTTAAAATTGAAATTTTGAATTGACTTGTAAGAAACAACTAATTTTGAAAATTTTTTGACCAAGTCAATCCCAAAATTTCGAAATTTTGGAGGAAAATAAGGAAAAGATATTTTTGAAATCAAATTTTGAATGAAAAACACAAAAATGACCCAAAACATGAAAATTTTGGATCAAGACACAAGATGCATGCAAGAATGCTATGAATGTCAAGATGAACACCAAGAACACTTTGAAGATCATGATGAACATCAAGAACATAATTTTGAAAAAATTTTTGATGCAAAGAAAATATGCAAGACACCAAACTTAGAAATCTTTAATGCATGGAAAATATGAATGCAAAAGTGCACAAGAAAAACAACAAAAGACACAAAACAAGAACTCATCAAGATCAAACAAGAGGACTTATCAAGAACAACTTGAAGATCATGAAGAACACTATGAATGCATGGAATTTTCGAAAAATGCAAGAAAAATTTTTAAAAGCATGCAGTTGACACCAAACTTAAAAATTGACTCAAGACTCAAAACAAGAAACACAAAATATTTTTGATTTTTATGATTTTCTAATTTTTTTGGATTTTTATTAATTATTTTCGAAAATAAAGTTTGTGAAAACGAAAAAGAAAAGAAAAATTTTTTGAAAAAGATTTTTGAAAAGAAAATTACCTAATCTGAGCAACAAGATGAACCGTCAGTTGTCCATACTCGAACAATCCCCGGCAACGGCGCCAAAAACTTGGTGGACGAAATTGTGATTTCTATCTTTTGAGCTTTAGCATTTATTTATTTTCACAACTCCGTTCAACTAACCAGCAAGTGTACTGGGTCGTCCAAGTAATAAACCTTACGTGAGTAAGGGTCGAATCCACAGAGATTGTTGGTATGAAGCAAGCTATGGTCACCTTGCAAATCTCAGTTAGGCAGATTAAATTGGTTTATGATTTTTTAGAATAATTAATAATAAAAAGGAATGATAAAAGGGATAGAACACTTATGCATATTCATTGGTGGGAATTTCAGATAAGCGGATGGAGATGCTGTAGAGCCCAAGGACGCCTGCTCTCCTATTGCTTCTACTCAATCCTTCTTACTCCTTTCCATGGCAAGCTTTGTATAGGGGTTCACCATCAACTGTGGCTACTTTCTTCCTCTCGGGGAAATATCCTGTGCGGCTGTCACTCGCACAGCTAACCAGTCTGGAGGCATCACCCATGGCTGATGGCTACATCCCATCCTCGCAGTGAAAACTAATACTCACGCACTCTGTCACAGTACGGCTAATCACCGGTTGGTTCCCTCCCCTACTGGAATAGAATCCCTCTTTTGCGTCTGTCACTAACGCCCAGCAGGTTACAGGTTTGAAGCACGTCACAGTCATTCATTAACGGAATCCTACTCGGAATACCACAGACAAGGTGAGACTTTCCGGATTCCCAGGATCCTACTCGGAATACCACAGACAAGGTTAGACTTTCCGGATCCTCATAAATGCCGCCATCTATCTAGCTTATACCACAAAGATTCTGTTGGAGAATCTAAGAGATACGCATTCAAGCTCTGTTGCATGTAGAACGGAAGTGGTTGTCAATCACGCGCGTTCATAGGTGAGAATGATAATGAGGGTAATCTGACTCATAACATTCCTCATGTTCTTGGGTACGAATGAATATCTTGGAATAGGAATAAGATAGAGACCGCATAAGAGATAATAGAATTTCATTAATACTTGAGGTACAACAGAGCTCCACACCCTTAATCTATAGTGTGCAGAAACTCCACCGTTGAAAATACATAAGCAAAGAGTTCAGGCATGGCCGAATGGCCAGCCCTCTCTAATGTGATCACAGGATTCAAAATACAATCCAGGATGTCTAATACAATAGATAAATGTCCTATATATACTAGACTAGCTACTAGGGTTTACATGAGTAAGTAATTGATGCATAAATCCACTTCCGGGGCCCACTTGGTGTATGCTTGGGCTGAGCTTGATCATTTCACAAGCTAAGGCATTTCTTGGCGTCAAACTCCAGGTTATGACGTGTTTTGGGCGTTCAACTCCGGATAATGACGTTTTTCTGGCGTTTAACTCCAGACAGCTGCATGAACTTGGCGTTTAACGCCAAGTTACGTCGTCATTCTTCGAATAAAGTATGGACTATTATATATTGCTGGAAAGCCCTGGATGTCTACTTTCCAACGCCGTTGAGAGCGCGCCAATTGGAGTTCTGTAGCTCCAGAAAATCCATTTCGAGTGCAGGGAGGTCAGATTCTAACAGCATCAGCAGTCCTTTTGTCAGCCTTCTTCAGAGTTCTGCTCAAATCCCTCAATTTCAGTCAGAATTTACCTGAAATCACAGAAAAACACACAAACTCATAGTAAAGTCCAGAAATGTGAATTTATCATAAAAACTAATGAAAACATCCCTAAAAGTAGCTTAAACTTACTAAAAACTATATAAAAACAATGCCAAAAAGCGTATAAATTATCCGCTCATCACCCATACAATATTGTTATTTTTCAGATGCAGGTTGAGAAGCACCACTCTGTATTCTGGAGACTCGGTTGAAGCGAAGAACTCTTGGTGCTCGGGGACGTATTTTGTTTATATTTATGTATGTATATAGATTCTCCACCTTGTATTTTATGTTTGTCCCTCTTAGAGGTTGACTCGGAGAAATACGTTGTCATTTTCTACTTTGGGTCATTTTGAGATTCTCTTATATATATGTATGTATATACTTATTTGCTTTGGCCGGTTCTAGCTTTGCGAGTCGAGTCAGAAGCCTTGCTATATGTATCTTTGAATTTCTTCTCTCGTACTTATCGCTTACGCGAGTGATGCGATTTTCTAGTTAATGTTTTACTTAACTTTTCTTCACGAGCTTCTAGATAAAATTTCTTTCAACTATTATTATTATTATTATATATTTTTTTACTTTTAGAGGTTGTAATACCTTGCCACCTCAACTTTAGGACTTTAAGTATAAGACTCTGTGTGGTAGGGTGTTACACCCAGCCTTTCCTAACTGTGGCAACTACAAGTTTGCAGCAACCACCTAGAGCATCTTCTCAACCTTTACTAAAGACAAAAGTTTTTGGTGTGAGGAGGAGTGGGCGGCTAAAGTTAGAGTGAGAAAACCCACAAGGGCACCTAGTCTATATATAGACCTAACTGATGATTGAAGCATGATTCAATTTATAGTTAGGGTTGTTGGGGTTGCTATTAAATAGTATATTTTGTGATGAATTTTGTCTCTATGGCCAATATTTATTATATGGATAGATCACTATTTTGATATTTTAGGATTAGGTTGGACCACTTTTAATTGTTGCAGTTCTTACACCTTTATTTTGGATTAGGTATGTGGCATATTATATGGCCACTTATTTTGTGATATTTTGTGTATATATGGTTTACAGGAACACTTGTTTAATGGATATCTAGATATGTGACATATTATATGGCCACTTATTTTCAGTACCTTGTTGACCAGTTGTGTAACTTTAAATATTTAACTATAAAGTTTCTTTCCAACTATGATTTTATTGTTATAAACACACAAAATACATCAATGCAAAATTTATTCAAACTAAATATAATTAGCTATAAATCGATTGAAGTTGTAGAATCTTACATTAGAATTTCATAACATGTATAACTTTAAATTCTTACAAACCACATTCCAATTATTAAGACTAGCAAAAATATAAACAGCATATATTGCATTTTACATTGATTTTTTATATTGTCATCCAATCTCCCAACTTGTTCTTGGAGAATATTAAACTCATCACATAACCCACATAAGCATCTATTTCTTTGGCTTCAACAATCAATTTCTCCATCTCCACATTTAGTCTCTCTATCTTTCTTTTTTGTGCATCTAATTTTCTCATTCACCCTCCAACTTAGTATAATTTTGTGTTTCAACAACTCCAACTGCAGCAGTAGACACGCTATTATTGACCCAACTTCATCAACCCGCTCAAAAAATTTGTATCTCTTGTTAGGGTAAGAAATAAATCTTCTATTAGGATTCTTTGTTGTTCTTGAAATTTGAAGACTTAGAATGTCACCACAAAAACAGTGAACCCTCATTTCTTTTTCCTTTGCCCACCTATTCTTCGTAACATCATCATCCTCAAACCACTCAAATCATCAATCCACTCAAAAAAGTTACATTTTGGTATCTTCCCTCAAGTAACATACCTCCTATCATGGTAAAAAACAGTCGATGAAGGACTGATGGTTACTGTCTCTCCACAAAAATATAGGTGTCTTTTTTCCTTCGGGTTGGAGTTCCTGAAAACACAGCTTCTCGAAAAGAGCATGAAAGAGGTTCCTTGACTTTGAGCCATATGTTTGTAAAAGATGAAAATTGAAAATAGAAAACGAGAAGAAGAGAAACTTCAGATAAATCAGAAGCAGGAAGTGTTTATAGGTGGAAGATAGTGGTAAATAAGTCATTTCACAACTCACTAACATTTTTTAACGTTAAACGTTAACAGGGACTTAATTGAAAAAAAAATTAATGTATAAAGACCCAATTGAAAAGAAAAAAAAAGTATAGGAACCTAATTGAAAATCTGGTAAAATTATAGGAACCTTTAGAGTAATTAAACCTAGTATCAAATAAGTATTTGTAAGCTTTTATACAATGACAATAGAAAATAAATTGACTTAATATTGAAATAAAAAAGTCCACTTCAGTTTTTTGACATTTACCTCGACAAACAAAGTGATCTCTAAAAATTTAAAAATCTTGAATCGGTAATTATTTTTGTAAATTTTTTAATAATGTAATTTTTTTCGTCGAGTCAAACGTTAAAGACTAAAAAAGAATGTCTATGTGGATCTTTAATTGGGTAAGTTATCTGTTATATATTGTGTTGGTGATTCTGAATTAAATGGGGACTGACATGAATCACAATAAACTTAGATAAAGATCTATTTGTCCAAAATTATTAAAAAAGTCGGCTAAACTCGCACCACCAAACTCGCGAGTTCTAAATGCGCAGGACAAGCCGACTCACCAGACCAAAAATTATTTTATTCTTTTTATTAAATAAAAGAGTAATTAGTCTTACAAAAATTAACAATTATATCATTTTTAAACATTTTTTTATTTCTTTTATAGTTATAAACTTTATTTTTTTTCAGTTAACTATTAAGGGCTTGTTTGGGTGAGCTTTTAAGAAAAGATCTTTTTTCGACTTATTTTCTTTTAGAAGATCTTATGTAAAAGTAAAAGTACTTTTATATTTGGATATCTCATGCAAAAAGATCTTTTTATTTATCAATTATGTTTGGGTATAACAATATAAAAGTACTTTTTTGATTATTTATTACATGAAAAACATCTTTTTTTAAGAAAAAAATTTAAAAAAAAGATATAAATTACAGCTTCTCAAAAAACATATTTTTTATTTTTCTAGTGCTTTTACTTTTACTATTAGAAATTTGCCAAACATGTTAAAAAATAAAAAAGATCTTTTTTCATTGAAAAATTTTTTTATCAAAATAATGACGCCCAGACAAGCACTTAATTGTTATCTGAAAGTTTCTGACGCTGACGAAAACATCCTTAAAAGATGCGAAAGACAAATTAACCCTCAAAAGATTTAAAAATTTGAAAAAAATACCCACATTAATTTATCTCGTCTCCATTAACGAAAAACATTTACGTGGCTAATAGAATTGATGACTTGGCTAACTTCACAGTTATATGGCATTATTTATTATTTTAAAATTATAATTATATACCTAACAAGTTGATGACTTGTCTTATGTAATTATTATTTTAAAGTTTTAATTCTTCTGTCGATCTTTGTAGTTCCGAATTTTCAATTAAGTTTCTATAGTTTTTGTCTTTTCAATTAAGTCTATATACCATATCAAATTTTGTAACTAAATTTCTATTGTAAGAAAAATATTGAAATTAATAGAATATTCTGTTAAACTATATAGAATATTCAATCAAGTGTTAGGCATATTCGTTTTGTTTAACGAAATATTCTGTTAATTCTAATATTTTTGTCATGACAGGGACTTAATTATAAAATCTAGTATGGTATAAGAGCACAATTGAAAACAAAAAATATATGGACCTAATTAAAAATTTAGTAAAGCTATAAGAACCGATAAAGTAATTAAACTTATTTTAAAATAATCAATAATGTCATGCAACTATGAAGTAAACCAAATCATCAACTCCATTAATCACGTAAGTGTTTGCCGTTAACAGAGACGTGGTCAATTAATGTTTGGATGTTTTTGTCAAGCTTTTAAATCTTTTGGGAATTAATTTGTCTTTCACGTCTTTTAAAAGTGTTTTGTCAGTACCAAAAATTTTCAGATACCAATTTAATAGTTAACTCTAAAATAAATAAAGTTAATAATTAGCTATAAAAGGAATAAAAGAATAAAAAATATATTTTAAAAATTATGTAATTATTAATTTTTGTAGCACTACTAATTAATATTTTATTTAATAAACAAAACAAAACAAAATAAAATAATTTTTGCCTCGGCGGAGCGGCCCATCTTACTCCTCCAAAACCTGCCGATTATATAGTGCGAATTTGGCTATTTTTTTTTAATAATTTTAGACAAATAAGTCTGTAACTAATTTTATTGTGCCTTGTGTTAGTTTTCATTTAATGCAAAGTTGCCAACTTAACACATAACAGACAGCTCACCCGCATAATAATTCACGTAGCCATTTTTCGTTAGCTTTTAACATTAGATTTGACGGAAAAATTGCATTATTCTAAAACTTGTAAAAACAAAGACTAATTAAATTTTTTAATTTTGCAAAGATCAATTTATCCTTCGAGATAAAAATCAAGGGTCAAAGTGGATATTTACTCAAATAAAAACTTCATTTTGATAATGATATAAATTGAATTTTTATTATAAAAATTTTAATATTATAAAATTAAAAAAATTCAGTTAATATTACCTAATATTTTTAAAATTTTATTTATTTTAAATTTTAGATCTTAAATTATAAACTTTTGATTCTAAATTTTATATTATAAACTTAAATTTTAAAGTTATCTAATATTGATTAACTAAAATATTTTTTATAAAATTATTTTTGTAAAACAACTAAATAATTATATTTTTAATGAAATAAAAATCGTAATGATGACCTGGCCAACGACGAACACTTGGACAAGGACAAGTCTTAGACAAAAAATATATAATTCAACAAATTATATCTGTTCCACATATTTTAAGCTGGATAATAAAATAGTTAGAGAATTGACGCCCACACATAAATTAGCTGTTTTTGAAGAACTGCCGTATATTTTATTTTGTTTTACTTTTTTTTTTTAGGGTTCAAGCGTCGGCATTTTCCTTTGTTTATTTTGCTTCTTTCTTTTTTCGTTCTCTGATTGGCTCCATATGGGTTTGACTCAAAATTTTGAAGGGGGACGACAAATCATTGATTAGAAAGCCTAACATTTTCAATACGTGTCTGTTTCATAATGAATGGTATGTTTGACACTGGAATTGGGTGCATTAATGCACATGTTCTTCTATCTAAAAAAATGAATAAATTAAAAAAAAAGACAAATAGGTTTTTCACCTTTTGTCCTGCAAATATTTTGTTTTTGAGCATTTGAAAATACTTTTAAATTCTCCGACCTTCATAAATCTTGGACGATTGAGTCCTTCCGTCGAATTGCCTCCGTCAGATCCGTTGAAAAAGTCTGATGTGGCTCCTCTGAAGATGATGTGGCCTAACTGGTTGATACCTGGACTGCTTAGTGGAAAGGTGCATTCAAAAATTGGACAATTAAGTTCCTGAAGCCTAAACTACGTCGTTTTGCCTTCATCCCTAATCCTTAAATTGATTGCGTTTCTTTCATGGAGGCCAGTGGTGAGGAGCTCAACCTGCATCAACCATGGCTATCAATGTTGCATCAGCAACCTCGAGAAGAAGCCGCAGGGGAGTAAGAGAAGAAAATTCTGCTTCAACCTCAGACCCTTGTGTTGTGCACGACGGAGACCTGAAGGACAATGTCGCCCCGAGATGCTTCTGTAGAGTTTATGCGATAATGTATATGTCGAGGACGATTAGCAACCCAAACAGAGTCTTCTTGGGTTGCCCATTCTATAAGGTAAGATAAGAAACCTGGGAATTTTGTTCTGTTTGAATGGTTTTACATAACTTCATTATTTTGGGGATTTTGACAGGGAAACCAGTAGCATTGCAAGTTTTTTCTTTGGGTCGATAAGCATCTTGCTAGAATTGGAAGCAGTGGTTGCATCTTTGATAAAAGATCTCTGGTTGAGAAAGAGGCAGAAGTTGTTGAAGAGGAAGAGGAATTTTATAATAGGATGGCTATTCTGGAGGAGAAGGTTACTATGCTAGAGAAGAAAAAAAACTCATTAGCTTGTTGTATTGTTATAGTTGTATGTGCTGTTGTGGAGGAGTTGTCAACCATAATAAGTCTTCAGAAAACAGCCATCCAGATGTATCAATGGCCTACACCCACTCTTGAACCCCTGTTTGCATGCTTCTAAGCATATATAAAGCTTATCAAAAACAGGGGGAATTGAGGTATAGGAGTGACACACAACTCTGCCCTAGACCCTGGATTGCTTCTTAGTATCTCAAACAAATAATCTCTAACATTACTATATTGCTCTTTCTCATTACCCATGATTCTCTCTCTTGCCTCTCTAACTGCTCTATAAACTATTTTTGGATGTGCAGTAAGTGAGAATTCTTCCTGAGAAAGTCAATAGCCTCACTTGTCCTCATATGAGGCTGTGTACTCATTCTCTTCTCAACCTTCAAACTAATCCAATGTTGATCAGCCGCATTACTTCCCATGTCCCTTGCACATGTATGGTCATTTTTGTAAGACTTCACCTGGTAGCACTGCAGATATTTGTTGTATGATAAATGAACCAGTCACGGACACTCATCATCCATGCATCCCACCCTTACTCTCTCTTTATCATTCTTAATCCACCTAAGCTCCCAACCCTTAGCAATGAATGAGTCTTTTATAACTTCCTTAAATCTCTCTATGGTGGCAAACCTAGTCCCTAACTCAAACCTCTCCTCCATGCTCATAATCATCATCAAACTCAGGGAATTTATGCTTGCTAGCTTCATCATCTGATGAAATAGGTGTATGTAAATTTTCAGATTCATAATCATATACCGAGTCATCATCATCATCTTGGATCAGGCTCACATAGAACCTAACATCTTGGTCCCTATTGGGTTGTGGGCTTCTGTTGGGCTGCACATTAGGATCAGGCCCAACATTCTTTCTGGTCTGCTGCTCATTGGGTCCACTACTTTGTCCCATTTTCTTCTACGTCTTCTTCTTTCTTTTAGCACCTGTCTTCTTTGTAGTTGTCTTCTTTTGAGGTACAACTTTTTTCTTTCCCTTCATTACTGTCTGCCTTTTGCTACCCTTATCATCAGCACTAGTATCATCATCATTAGTGTTACTTTCATACCCGGGAGGTGGAGGTTTGTAGGGCTCATCCTCTGTACTCTCGTACCCATCATCAGATGACAAACTCTGATCATCCACCAAAACCTCTCCCTCATCAGGACTGTTACTTTGCTTTCCAGCATCTTCCACAATCTCAGGTTCATTAACAGGGTGGTCAAAGTATAGGTAAAACTCGTCTGTCTCTGTATTCTTCATTTTGTTCTCTCGCATTTTGTTAATCCATGCATCCCCTGTCAAAATATGCAGCCCAGATTCAATATCAGGACTCCTGGGATCATACCAATAAACTGTCTTGTATGATTGGTACCCCAACCTCTTGAACAGTGTGATCAAGTCTTCGAAATTAACGAAGTCCTGGTCCATTTCTGGAAACTTCTCCACCTTCCGATTTTTGTAAACCAGAGAGCCATTACTTTCTCTCACAAAATTACCTCCATGGTGGAACACAGGCACTACAAACACATCAACCATCTGAAAAAAGAAAAAGAAAAAACTGTAAACATTGATCAAAAAACAAGAATCACCCCAAAAGCTTTCTTTGCCCTAACAGTAACTCAATTTCAATCGAAAAATCCCAATACTTTTTTAACAAATTCTTTCAACATGCACGATCAGTCCTTTCACAACACAGTTCATACTTTGCATACGTATTTAACGTCACAATCCACTAACTAAGCTACAATACAAACTTCTTACCTTCGGTGACGAAGACCACAACTCAGAGAACAATGGAGGCCTCTTCGACAGCCACTGCACATGGCAAACATCTCAGCCTGGGTAGTGATCTTTTTGGAGGGAGAAATAGAGTATGATGATCGCTCGTATCCTTAGGGTTGAATGTAATTCAGAAAGGGTGGTATGAGTGTAATGGGTATTATAAGAGATTTTGTAAGGGATGAAGGCAAAACGACGTAGTTTAGGGTTCAGGGACTTAATTGTCCAATTTTTGAATGCACCTTTCCACTAAGCAGTCCAGGTGTCAACCAGTTGGGCCACGTCATCCTCTGGGGAGCCACATCGGACTTCTCCGACGGGTCTGGCAGAGGCAATTCGATGGAGAGACTCAACCGTCCAAGATTTGTGAAGGTCGGAAATTTAAAAGTATTTTCAAATGCTTAGAGACGAAAATGTCTGCGGGACAAAAGGTCAATGACCTATTTGTCTTTTTCTCTAAATTAAATAAATAAATAAACATTTAAACTTCTGGTAACTAATAAGATTGAAAGATAATAATTAAAAAAAACAGAGAATAAAAAAGAGAGATAAAGAGGATGCATTATTTTTCTTAGAGAGAAGATAAAACAGGTTAGAGACATAACACTATTTTATATGTCTTTTTTTATTAATTTAAACTTTAAAAAATAGTTTTATGATTGTGATTTGTGAGAGATTTACATGAGAATATGACTTTTCTGTTTTAATTAACATTTTTTAAACTATTTATGTTAAAATTAACTTATTTTTTTTATCAAAAAGAATTTTGCAGAAGTAAGTTGATATCAACTACTTTTTTATTTTTAGCCAGAATTAATATTAAAAAAATTATTACAGACATAAATTGTTTATCTCCAAAAATAGTTCTAATTAATAAATTTTAACAAAATTAACTTCACCAAAAAATTTTATTTTTTCAAAACCAGAACTAAACACACGCTAAATTAAATAAGTGGAAGTCATGCAATATTTCACATAGTACACTGATATATCCAATTATATATATGACATCTAAACTTATCACAAACATTTTTTTCTTTCAGATCACGGGATTGATTACACTTGGTAGACTTTTAATTAATTAACAATCCATACATTGAATTCACAAGTCTTCACCTCATGTAAAAATTAAATTTATTTTAGTCCTCCGATCCATTATTAAGGGTTGGAAAGCTTGGGTTACTTTAAACTATATTGTTTCTCTTAAAAAAAGTAATAGTCCATATAATTCCGCTCTTAACAAAGTCAAGTAAATTTCAAGTCAATCGATTTTATTTTCCCTTGTTGGATGACTATATATTATTTAACAATTAGATTGATTAAGGGTATAAATATTAAAACAATGTATGAGATGGTATTAGGGCGGCTCCTAATAAAGCGCAATGCAAGGACCCGGGGCGCTTCCCAAATACTTATTCTAAAAATATTAAAAAATTATTAAAATTTATTATTTTTTATTATTATTTAATTATTAATATTTAAAAATATAAATTAAAATATATTATTAAATTATTAAATTAAAAAATTAAATTTATAATTAAAATTAATAATAAAAAAATTTAATTTCAATATTTTTATATTAATATTTTATTATTTTTTATCTTTTATAATTTTAATATTTAAAAATATTATATGTATATTAAAATTAATCACCAAATAACACAAAAAGATAAATAAATTTACGGCAGTCATTTGGAACTGAAAATTAGACATTTTTTTATGTTTTCGAGACTTGCACCAGTGGCGGATCCACGGGGGATCTAAGGTGGCCATGGTCCCCCCAAATTTTTTTTAAAAAAATAGTAAATAGTAATAATTAATAATATTATTTTTTTATATATAATATTAAAAAAAATATAAGTTACAAAATTTTATAAATTAAAATAACTAAAAACTGCACTATGTATTGGATATTTGAATTATTGTTGTTCTTGTTAACAAATAGCTCATTCTAATAATTAATAAAAATGGTTCTATTATACTAGCCCAAGCCCATACTATTAATTAAAGTAACCCTAGTACATTTTTCAAATATTTATTTCAAACTATCATAGGCATAGCGTCACTTTTCTCTCTCTTTTAGTGATTCCCAAACTTTTGGTCTTCTACTCTTCTCATTTTAATTTTCTTTCCATACCAAAACAAGACATATGAAGAAAAACCATTGAAGAGAAGTGAACAACAAAATATTAACCATTGAATGCACAACAAAGATTCAAAGAGGTATATTTCAATTTTTTTTAAGTTAATGACAATGTCAAGTATTATTTACATTATTTATTTAAAATAATTAATTTTTTTTTTATAATGGACAGTGTTCAAAGATTGAAGTGAGGACAAAACTCAATAGAATTATTTTTTTGTGAGACTTGGAACAAAAAATAATCAGGTAAATCAATAACTTTATTTTTGGTTATTATATATTTGTGTTTCTAAAATTATTTGTTATTGCTCAATAGGTTTAATATTTTTTTTTTAAGAAAATAATATATATGCAATTATTTTTGTTTTTTTTTTTTGTTAGATAGTTCAAGTTAAGTTAAAAATGTCAAAGATGAAAACAATTCACTCATTTTTCAAGAGAAAAGAGAGAATATATGATGAACAAAATTCAGCTTCAGATTCTTTGAGTAATGTTCAAAATATTATTGAACAACCTGTGACACAACTTGTTGAGCAAGATATTCAACCCCCTGCTTCCAAAATAGCAAGGACTGAAATAGATCAAGTTAATATTGATACATTGATGCGTGATCCCGGAAAGCGTCCGCAAATTTGGAATTATCCTATCAATCAACAAGATGAAATTCGTAGAGCATACATAAAGTTTGGACCATAAAGTTTTAGTATGTAGTTGAACATTGACTTTTATATAATATAATTACTTTTTTGATATATATGCTACAAATCATATTTTGTTAATTTTTTGTTATATTTTATATTTAATTGGCCCCTCTCTTATAAAATTTCTGGTTCCGCCACTGACTTGCACTAAGGATCTAAATGTTGGCCTCAAACAGCACATGATACATTATCAACACTTTAAGGCTTGGTTTGGTAAAACTTTTTGAAAATGTGTTTGTGCTTTTTAAAAGCTCAAGCTCCTCATTTTGTGTTTGGTAAATCAAAAAGATCATGTGCTTGTACTTGCAGCTTTTAAAAGATCGGGGTACTTTTGAAAGCACATAGGATAGAGCTTTTTAAAGTTGGCTTGTGCTTTTCAAAATTTAAAAGTCTAATATAACCTCATATGTTAACTAATTTTCAAATTTAATGTTTACATTTATGTCTATTATAGTATTTTTAAATTTTAAAAGCTATTTTACTAAACACAATTGATGTTGCTTATGTTTATTAAAAGTTGTTTTTGATTTGATTTACCAAACATAAATGCTACAACTTTTAAAAAGCCATTTTTTAAAAATTAACTTTTATAAACTACTTTTAAAAAGTAAAAGTTTTACCAAACTAAGCCTAAATTTACTCATAGGTTGGCATAGCAATTGATAAACTTTAAACAATTAATTTTTAAATTTGAAAATACGTTACCAATGTCTTAAACGACGGCAATAGAATTTGACATTTTTTGTTTATTAAAATAAAATAAACTGCCGATAATTATACCAAATGTTAATTAATAAAAAATCATTTTTAATTAATATATATTATTAATGTGTGTAGCGGGACAAAAAAATTACGGATGGCGATAAAACTTGATAATTAGATTTAATAATAGAAATTTTTTAAGTTTTTAATATATTTAATTCATTGAAAATACAAAAATGTATTCTTTTAATAACTTTTTAGTCACTTATTTTTTTATAGTATTATTAAAATACATTTTTAAAACATATATTAGCAAGACTCTAAAGTTATTATTAATAAAAAATTTTAAATTTAATAATAAATGTAGATTTTTTAACTTTAGCTAAAAGAATCTCGTTTGATCCTCGTTGTAAGCAGCAATAATTGCTTAACACATTGATTAGAGAAATTTAATAATTATTCATCAGTAGTTGTTCTTAATTAATCAGCTATTGTGAATGTCAACGTTGAGAAAACAAAGTTTCAATTAGGGTTGTGCACGAGCAGGGCGTATTCGGGTCTTGTTCCCTTTGATCATTCTTAAAGGAAACAAAAACACTTGGTAGTTAGCACTAACCGCTAAGTAATGCATACAAAATTAGCCAAACATGTAAAATAAACTAAGGTTAACAAACTAACATTCTTTTCGAATTTATTATGTTTCACCGTCAATTAGTTATTAATATTTAAAATACTAAATTAATAACTAAATAATAATTAAAAATAATAAATTCTAATACTTTTCTAATATTTTTTTTTGTAATATTTTCTCTTTCTTGTCCTTTCGTTTCAAAACTCGTGCATCACAATAATCACGTATCCTAACATACTAACATGAATGAAGACAAGCCATACTAAGCATTAATTATTTAAAAGGAAAAAAATATTATTAGAGAAGTGTTGATCGAAATATATATATATATATATATATATATATATATATATATATATGTTCTATGAGAGCAAGTCGATTCGGAATGAGTCAGAGGCAATTTTTCGAGACGATACACGCGTAAGCAGGGATTGAAAATAATGAGTGCCAATTGGATTTCGAATGATTTGTTATTCGATTAGACTTTTTCGAGAGGAGAAATCGAATTGAGCATTCGAATGGTAGATCGAACAGTCACGGTAGTGGAATGGTTAAAGGCTTTTATCACGTGAGAAAATCATGGGAAACGTCTCCAATCAAATGGCGGGAGCAGTTATCAAGGAGAAAGTATTTAGAAAGTTCAAATTTGTAATTAATTGTAATTAATTATAATTAATTGCTAGTTACTAAAGGTAGACTATAAATACTAGAAAGCCTTAGGAAATTAAGGTTGGAACTTTTACTCAGAAAAAACACTCAAACACACTTACATCCCAACAAATTCTTGAATCTGCAATTGAGTTATTTTTCTGTAGGATTCTTTCCATCTTCTTTATTCTTTCAATTTATTTTCCTGTAAATTTTACATTTCAAGTAATTTTATTCTCTAAATATTTTCTATCTTCATTGCCCAATTTACCTTCCTGTATTTAAATTTCTATGTTGAATCCCTTTGATCCAATCGAAGGCATTTTATTGTTCTCTTTTTAAAATTCAATGCAAGTTCTTTTAATCTTCTGCACATTTAATCTTTGAAAACTTTAATCTTTATGTTCCGTTTATCAATTCACAAATTCTCTTTATTTAAATTTTCAACACTTGTCTAATCGAAGAACACTTTGATGCACTATTAGAAAACTGGTACTCGCACAGAGGAGTAGGTTTCACTCCCAGACCATTAGATATCGAACCACCATCGATTTGCTAAAAGTCGACAAAACAAATTGGCACGCCCGGTCGGACAGTTTTAAATCGAAGTGTGTCAAATAATTTTTTCCAATATTGCTTGGTGTATGCGATTACGGAGTGGAAAAATCATTCACATGGCTGATGAGATATCAATTATGAATGGTGGTTCATCCACTAATGAGAGCATACCAGTATCTGTGTAACAGGCCGACGTGTCTTCACGTTCGGAGGCTGCAATTGGAACTGAGAGTATAGTCATTACGATTATTCAAACTAGAAATGTTGGACGTAATATTTGTCCACGTGGCCCTGTGCCACCATATCAACCTCCATTGACTGTTGGTTGGCCCCCTTATGGTCTTCCTCTTGGTTATACTCCACCGGTGGGTGGTCTTGTTCTGCCTGTCCATTTTGGGAATGCAAATGGAGTGAATAATGTTCAAAACCCACAACAACATTCTGATTATTCTCGTAATTATAATGTGGGCTCCACTTCGAATGCTGCGAATTCAATGGCAGTATATCGACAACAAGTGGAGGAAAGTTACCCATGACTTAGTCAATTTGTTGACTCAGCAAATGACTACAATTCTGAATCCCATGATGGTTGATCATGAATCAAGATTTGAGCGCCTTGCTAGACAAGTCGAAAGGATTGCTCGAATCGTTGATTATGACGAAGGTGAGAGGCATAATTCTAGGGGAAATAATGAAGTAGTAGGAAATGTTTTTCAAAATGAAAACAATGATTTGAATCGAGAAATCCCTTATGTTGTTCCACGAGGTCAGAATGCTGATGACTTTTTAGCCAGGCTGCGTGGTGGCGAACGTTATCAAGTCACTAGGATTGTGGAAGAAGTGTGAAATCGGGTTGGACTGAATGTTGGCTTCATGAATCAATCGTATTTTGTGTCTGCCTTTCCCCAACCGGTTCAGATGGCTGAAGTGCCGAGAGGGGTAAAAAATCCAAAGATAACCACAAAATTTTCTGGTGAAGTTGGAGAATCAACTACAGAACATGTTACTCGCTATTTGGTCGAGATTAGGAATTTAGCTAATGATGAAAATCTGAAAATGAAGTTTTTTCCTTCTTCGCTAACGAAGAATGCATTTACTAGGTTTTCGAATCTTAGACCAAATTCGATCACAACATGGAATCAGTTAGAAACTGCTTTCCATGCTCAGTTTTATCGAGGGGAGATGAATGTAGCAGTTACTGATCTAGTAGCTTTGAAATGTGAAGATGGTAAAACCATCGATGATTATTTAATACGTTTCAAAAATGCTAGAAGTAGATGCTATGTGACATTACCCGAGAGTGAGATATTGAAAAAAGCAACCATGGGGTTAGGATTCTATATGCATAGAAAACTGCTTATTGTGTATATTCCTAATTTGGCCCATTTGGCTGAAAAAGTTTGATAAACCGAACTTATGAAAAAAGAGAAGGAAAAGTATAGAAGTGAGCAGAGGTCAAAGGGTAAACCTTTTTCTCGAAAAGAAAAGATTACTTATGTAAACATGGAGTCTTCAGAGGAGGAACTCAATTTCGAAACTGAAGTTGATTTGGCCGAATTCAAGAAAGGTCCTCCATATGTTTGCTCTTTACTGAAAAAGCTTCCTATTAATGAAAAGTCGAATGATTCAAAATTAAAAAGTGGAAAAAAAATATAGTTTTAATATTTCAAAATCTGATAAGATTTTTGATGTGTTGCTTAAAGATAAACAATTAGTTTTACCTGAGAGTAGAACTTTGCTTTCTGTGAATGATTTAAAAGGAAAGTCTTATTGTAAATTTCATCAAGCAACAAGTCATTCGACTAACAGTTGTGTCCGTTTTAGGGATTTGATTCAAGAAGCAATTATGGAAGGATGGTTGAAATTTGATGATGGCAAGAAGGAGATGAAGGTTGATGTAGACCCCTTCGAAGTTGATGCTAGTTATGTTGAGCCTTGCTTGAGAGTGAACATGGTTGGCATCCTTATTGGTTGGTTCACTTTCATCAGCGCTTTCGCTTGATGATGGAAGTAGTAACTGGTAAAATATTCAGAACCAAGTTTGGTTAAGAAAATACAATTTTGAGTTTAAAGGAAGAGTTATGAATAGAAGAGTTACTCTTTGAGAGTTTCTAGTAGGAGTCCTTTTGCTCTTATGTCGTGGTGGTAGAGCAGCATCAACTTTTCTTTTGTGGGTTCTTTTTGAGGAACTCTCAGTGACAGCCATTCGAACAGTAGATTGTTGAATTTCTTCTAAGGTACGAGTGTACCTTGAATAATAAGCAGCCCACCATTCAAAACAAGACTTAGTGATGAATGAACTACGTTCATAGATCAAAATGGTGAAGCGATCTCTTTGTTTTTTGATTTTTTAAGAGACAAGTGTTGAAATCTTCTTGAGATAACAAAGTAATGTGATAGAATGGTTCACTGTGTTGAGGTTGTGGTGTTGGTATAGCTTGAGAAAATCCTAATTGTCTGGCAGTTAAGTGAGGAGCGTACAGGGTTATCTTGAACCTTTCTTTTCTATACTATGGTAACCCTATTGGTATCACCTGAACAGCCAACAGGTTTGCCCAAGTTTGATTTGTGAGTTCATTCTCCTCATTAGTATTTGGAAAGAGCAAACGATCAAGGCAGGCAGGGCCGCAATTACAACGCAAAAAGGATTAAAATTGAGTTGATCGCTGTCAAAATCTTTGCAAGAATGAAAAGGGGAGAAAACAGCCCAGAATTTGTCTTCATCTGATTGGGTGTTTGGAAAATTGAATTTGTAATTAGATAAATAAAAACCCTCGAGGTGTTGTTTATCAGTACTGCCACCTTCATGTTTTGTCATAAAATTTTCAAAAATGGCATTAAGCCATAATTGAAGGAGTCAGAGTGGACCTCCTGTGTTAATTATTTTATTATCTCGGAGGTCACAAACAAATAGACCAAGCTCTTCAAAAATGTGCCTAGAAGAAGCTTGGCCAAGTTGAGAACTTTTCCTTCATGTAAAAGAGCAGCCAGGGGAAGGAAGAGCTTCGACATTTGTACACTTCGAGAACAGAACAAAATTGCATTTAACCAATAAAACAAGAAGGCTACATGTTCACTGTCTGTGACTTCTGTACCATCTTCACCCATGTTGTGGGCAATGAACTCACTGTAAGAAGCGTTGAAGACAACACTGTACTGATGCTTAGATTGCATGTCAGGGGTACAATCTGGAGAATTTATTGGTACGCCTTCTGTGCATTCTCGAATTGTTTTTCCGTCTGATGGAGAGACCTATCCTAAAGAAATTCCCTCACCTGCAAAGATAGAAAAAGGTAAAGTAGTGGCTCAGTACTCGAGAGTTGACAAACATAAGGATGTTGATGTTGATGAGGAGTATTTTGATTAAGGGGATGATGATATGATAGGGACGATCTCAATCATTCCAACTGAATACCTTGGGGGAGTGTGAGAGTAATCCAGATGAGAACTATGATCAAGAAGATGAGGGAGCTTTTTCTTTCATACATATTGAAGATGAGCCTGGGTACTTTCCCCAGCCTACTGAAAGGAAAATGTCTCATCTGCACCCACTTCATATTATCGCCATTCTAAATGGATTTAAGATAAACAAGGTATTGATTGATGGTGGGGCAGCGATTAGTCTTCTGCCTGAAAGGATGCAGGGAAAAGTAGGAAAGCATCCTGATGATCTGGTCCCTACAAACATTGCTGTGACTGATTTTAGTGGGACTTCCATGCCAGCGAAAGGGTTGGTCACCCTGACTGTAAAGGTAGGATCATCAGAAAGACATTCAGTGTTTGTGGTAGTGCCATCGAAGGCAAGTTACAATACCTTGTTGGGGGCGAGATTGGATCCACAGTGTGGGAGCCGTAACTTCTACTGTGTGTCAGAGCGTACTTCTGTGGACTAAGGAGGGTAAACCTGAAATTGTCAAAGCAGATTCGATTCTATATGTTGAACAGATGCATGCCAATTTTAGGATATATAATCGTAGGTTAAAGCCCTTAAATGTTGATCGATCACTGAATCCTTATAATTTTGAAGGGTGCTATTTGACTTCGGAAGGCCTTTCGGTGAAGTTGTGTTATCCAGACTTGGGCTTTGAACCGACTGGTTGGGACTGTCTTTCTAGAAGACTTTGAAGACTACACTATGGACCAGGTTGAGGAAGTTTCCGATTACCTGGTAACATTGTATAATTATTTAAATAATTTTTAGTTTTTAGAAAATAAAGATGATTCTTCCGGTAAAGTTGAATCAGATAGGGTTAGTAAACTTGTTAATTATAATATGTTCAATTCGACACCTACAGTCGAATTTAGTTATGATTTCTCTATTTCTTGTAATAAAACTAATGATTTGAGCCAGACTGCCAATTTAATAGTAGAGGCTCATTGTGTGGAAAATAAAAGTAATGATGATTTAGTCAAAGATCAAGTTTCTTCTATTTCTGATGATTCTATTGATTTTACTTTTGATTGCATCTATGATTTAGAACCTTTGGGATTCGAAAAATGTTCAATCAAAGAGGATGATTACTATAAAGGGTTTGAATCTCAAGATCCCTTAGAAGAAATTAATCTAGGATCTCTTGATGATGTTCGAATTACATATATTTGTAAAGATCTTATTGATCCTTTTCGAACTAAACTCTTCAATCTTTTACATGAGTTTAAAGATTATTTTGCTTGGGACTATCATGAGATGCCTGGTCTCGATCGTTCATTAGTGGAACATCGATTAGCATTGAAACCCAATGCTCGACTTGTGAAACAGACTCCAAGACATTTTGCTCCTGAAATTAATCTGAAAATTAAAGAAGAGATAGAACGCCTGGTCAAAGCCAAATTTATTCGAACTGCACGGTATGTTGAGTGGGTATCGAATATTGTCCCTATTATGAAGAAGAATGGAAAGTTAAGAGTATGCATCAATTTTTGAGATTTGAATAATGCAACTCCAAAAGATGAATATTTTATGCTTATTGTGGATATGTTAATCGATTCTGCAGCGGAAAATGAAATTCTCAGTTTCATGGATGGTTATTCTGGATATAATTAGATTTTCATTGCAGAAGATGCGTGGCTAAAACTGCCTTTCGTTGTCCTGGGGTATTAGGAACATATGAATGGGTCGTTATGTCTTTTGGTTTAAAGAAAGCTGGAGCGACATATCAGCGGGCAATGAATGCTATTTTCCATGAATTTATTGGGAAATTCATGGAGGTGTATATCGATGATGTGATGGTCAAATCGAATTCCGTGAGTCAAGATATTGATCATTTAAGTAGAGCATTCCTTACTATGAGGAAGAAAGGATTAAAAATGAATCCTTTGAAATGTGCATCTGGAGTATCGGCAAGAAATTTTTTGGGTTTTGTTGTTCATAAAAATGGGATAGTGACGAATGGATTTTTGACGGTATAGAATTTCACAAATGAATTCTCGTTGCAAGTATAGTTTCTAAACCAAGCAATAATCCTTTCATATAAAAGATTGTTTGTCACAAGTAACAAACCCCTAAATTTATAAACCGAAGTATTGAACCTCGGGTCGTTCTCCCTAGGAATTACAATAAAGTGTCTTGTTATTGGTTTGAGTTGTTTTGGGGTTTTTGGATAAGAGACATGAAAGTAAATGGCAATGAAAATAAACTAACAACTATAAAAGGCTCTTGGTAAGGTATGAGAACTAGAAGTTCTATCCTAGTTATCCTTCTCAATTGTGATGAGAATTGTTCATTGCTACCACTTAGTTAACCCTTGCTAATAAAGGAAAATCAAGTGGATGAATTGACTTGAGCCACAAGTCCTAGCCAACTCCCAAGGAAAGACTAGCTTTAGTGCACTCCAAACCAATTAGCAATCTCTCCAATTATCAATCAACAAAGGAATTAGATAACTCAAGTGTCACTAATTACTCTACCTAGGCCAAGAGGAACAAATTCTACACTAAAACTAAAAGAGACATTTTAACAAACACATAAAGTGCAATAAAAGTAAACAACATAAATTGCAAGAATTAAAGAGAGATATAACTACAAAAGCAAGAGATTAACAATGGAAAAGCAAAGAAGAACAATTATTATGAATTACCTCTTATTGAATTGCAAGAATGTAGAAGGAACAATACTAGATCTACAACAAAACATAAGAACAACATAAAGGAAATTACAATAAAAGAATAGAGGAAGATGAATGTAACAACAAAGAATTGAGAAGATAGAAGTAGAAGAAGATGAATCTAAATCTAGATCTAAGAACTAAACCTAATCCTAATCCTAATTCTAGAGAGAAGAGAGAGCTTCTCTCTCTAGAAACTACTAACTAATCCTAATGAGTGTGTAAAATGAACTAATGAGTTGGAATCCCCTTTTTGCTCTTCAATCCTTGGCTTTAAATAGCATCTTTGGCGCCAAAGTTGGTTGTAATTGGGCCCCACAACCCTTCAGAATTCGTTGGCCACATTTTCATTAAAAAATCATAAAACGGCACCGACGCGTACGCGCACATCACGCGTACGCGTCCATGGGGTAATTCGCAGGTGCGCGCAAGCGCCAGGTGCGCGCGCGCGTCCATGGGCGAGTTCAACTTCTTTGACTTTTCATGATTTCTCCACTTTGCATGCTTTCTTTTTCATTCCCTTGATCCAATCTTTGCCTCCAAAACCTTAAATCACTTAACAAACATATCAAGGCATCTAATGGAATCAAGGAGAATTAGATTTAGCTATTTTAAGTTCAAAAAAGCATGTTTTCACTCTTAAGCACAATTAAAGGAGAATATACAAAACCATGCTATTTCACTGAATAAATGTGGGTAAAAGGTTATAAAATCCCCTAAAATCAATACAAGATAAACCGTCAACATGGGGTTTGTCAGATAGCTATCGATAAAAATAAAGTGGATGCGATATTAGCATTGTCTGCACCCAAATCGAAGAAGAAAGTACAATCATTTTTGGGTAAAGTAAATTATCTTCGAAGGTTCATTTCAAATCTTTCAGATCGAAGTAGAGTGTTTGCACCGCTAGTGAAACTGAAAAATGGTTCAAAATTCGAATGGACCATGGAACATCAGTTGGCTTTCGATTTGATCAAAACATATTTATCTAAAGTCCCAATTATGGCAAATGTTCGTCCATCTGAACCTTTAAAATTGTATATTGCAGAATCTGAAAATACTATAGGGTGTATGTTAGCCCAAGATGATGAAAATGGCCATGAACGGACAATTTACTACCTTAGTCGAGTTCTAACTGATATCGAAACAAGGTGTTCCCCGATCGAAAAATTGTGTTTATCCCTCTATCATGCTTGTATGAAGTTAAAGTGTTACATGGTGGCTAAATCGGTGAAAGTTATAACGCAAACTGATCTTATTAAATATATGCTAAGTTTCTTGATGTTAAGAGGATGTTTGGGGAAATGGATGCTGCATTAACAGAGTTTGATTTACAGTATGTTCCAGCAAAGGCTGTGAAAGGACAGGTCGTTGCAGATTTTCTTGTGAATAATCTGAAAGATCTGAATGGCCAGGGGGCAAATATAATCGAGGTAAAAATCGATTATTGGAAGTTATATCTTGATGGGTCAAAACATAAAGATGGTGCATGAGTTGGGATTTTAATTGTTTCACCAGAAGGAACCTTGTCGAAATTTTTATTTGAAATAAAATATCCATGTTCGAATAATGAGGCATAGTATGAAGCATTAATTTTGGGCCTTGAAATTTTTATTAATAAAGGGTCTCGGAAGTTCAAATATTAGGGGATTCTCAGTTGGTTTTGAAGCAGTTATCTAAAGAATTTAAATGTAACAATGAGAGATTACAGAAGTATTTGACAACTGCTTGGGAGTTGTTAACTTCTTTTCGAAAAGTATCTTTGGTTCATATTCTAAGAATTTAGAATGAAATGGCTAATGAATTAGCCCAAATTGCTTCAGGAACTCTTGAGTCTTTAATAGGTATTCATCAGATTTTAGTACCTGCAATTGAAAGGGAAGTTTTGTGTGATGATGAATGGGAGGATACTGATTGGAGGAAGCCTATTGTTCAATACTTGAAAGAGCCTAATATTCCAGTTGATAGAAAGATAAAATTGTGAGCAATGAATTTTGTTTTAATGGTTGATGAATTATATAAAAAGATATTGATGGGAGTTTATCGAGATGCTTTGGTCAGAGTGATCAAAATATTTCTTTAGGTGAAGTTCACAATAGAATATGCGGTGCTCATCAAGCTGGAAAGAAAATGAGATGGGTGCTATATCGCAATCATATATATTGGCCAATTGTGATTAAAGATTGTATTGATTATACAAAAGCATGTCTGAAATGCCAAAAACATGGTTCGATTCAACAAATTCCAGCATCCGAATTACATTCGATAATAAAGCCATGGCCATTTAGAGGTTGCGCTTTAGATTTAATTGGATTAATTCATCCTCCTTCATCTAAACAACACAAGTTTATCCTAGTAGCAATTGATTATTTTACAAAATGAGTTGAGGCGATTCCCTTGATAGAAGGAAGTTAGGGTGAGATAGATTTTATTGAGGAACATATTATTCATCGATTTGGAATTCCTCAAACGTTAAGTATTGATCAAAGAACAATGTTTACTGGTCAGCGGGTTAAAAGTTTTGCAGCTTCGAGAAATATTAATATGGTTACTTTGACTCCCTATTATGCACAGGCTAATGGGCAGGTAGAAGCAGCAAATAAAATTTTAATCAGTTTGATTAAAAAGCATATTGGAAATAGGCCTCGAACATGGAATGAAACTTTAAGCCAAGTATTATGGGCCTATCGGAATTCACCAAGGAGTTCGACAGGTACTTCGCCATTTAAGTTAGTGTATGGTCATGATGCAATACTACCATTAAAAATTAACTTGAATACTTTAACAGTATCAAGACAGCATGATTTGCCAGTTGATGATTATTGGAATGCAATGTTCGATGAGTTGAATGAATTAGACTCAGAACGAATTTCAGCACTTGATAATATGATTCGACAAAAAGAAAGTATTGCTCGAAGTTATAATCGTCGAATCAAGGAAAAGTTTTTTAATGTAGGTGAATTGGTTTTGAAAGTAATTTTGCCAATGGAAAAGAAATCGAGATTTCTTGGTAAGTGGTCCCATACTTGGGAAGGCCCATTCCAAGTAATGAGAACATATTCTAGAAATGCTTACCAGATTAAAGATATTGAATCAGAAAGAGTAATTAATTCGGTTAATGGAAAATATTTGAAGCAATACTATTTTTGGCAAAAGTAGAAATTTAACATGCATATGTCTAGAAAAGATAGGAGTTATTACAAAAATAAAATTAGAAATGAAAAAGGAATTCAGGGTGTCACTAGTTTTGCCAAATCGGAGCGCAGCTTTGCCCTTTTGTTTTCCAGAATTGAAAGTACTTCAATTTGTTTGAACTTGTCAGCTTGGATTTTCTCAAGTTGTTTGTCATATTCTCTCCTCTTGGTATCAATTGAGACAAGTTCCTGAATAAGGTGATGTTGTTCTTGTTGGGCTACAGCCAGAGGTTTGGCTATGGTGGCTCAATTTCGGCGTATGGTGGCAAGCTGTTCCTGAATCTGAGTTAGTTCTGCTCCGAGTCTTACTTCTTCTTGATCATGAAAAGCTTGAACAAAAATAGCATGGGAGATTCTCATATCAAATTCCTCACGAGAGGCTTGGATTGGGTGAGCGGTTGCAAGACAATTTTCTATATTAGATTTGGCTGTGGCTTCTTCATTTTCGGTTTCTTAGAGTTGAAATTGAGATGCAACACTCTCATTGAGAAGTTGTTTGAATTCTTGAATTGAAGCAGAATGTGGTGTGTTAGTTGGGAGTTCAACAGAAGAATTCAAAAGATCAGCTAAGAGTTTGTTGAGAATTGGATCATTAACCCATGAAGTAGGTAGATGATCCAAGAGTTTGATGAGTGATCAAAGTTGTTTTCGAGTGTCAGGATCTAGTTTGAATGAAGGCCTTGATATAGCAGGTCTTGAGATTGCTGGTACAAGCACGGGAACTTTATTTTCTTGGATAACTTTATTTAAAACAGAGATTAAGTCATCTAAGGTAGCACTGGTAGGAGTGGTAGGAGCACTCGATGATCCGGGTCTTGGTCCAGGAGGAGTCTAAAGATCAACTCGGAATGAAAGACTAGGTTGTTTGGGAGGAGTTTCTAAGACCTTGGATCGAGAGGAATCTAAATAGGTGGTGTCAGCAACTTTAGAAACAGAATCGGAGTCTGGAACCGCTTGGTTTTCTGCAGAGAATGCAGCTTGATTGTATGGTGAAATTGACTCAAGTATATGTGTTTCTTCTGGAGAATGTTGCAAGGGATTTGCTATTGGGTCAACCACCTGTGTTGTATGGAGAATAAGTGAAAAAGCAGCTGGAATTTACTGAATGGGTCCGGTAAATTGAATTGAATCATGTGATGTGGAGTGTTTTGGATCATTTTGTTGTTGCAGATTTGGTTGATTAAGAGCCCCAGTGGATGAAATTGAGCATGCAACATTAGTAGGCAAGTATAAAGATATACAGTTATGAGTTTAAAATTTACTTTAAATCAAGTATGATGTGTGTAGAGATAATTGTGTTACCTGATGAAGTCTAGATCTTGGTACTAGCTGAGCGCTAGGGTCAGAGTCAGCTGCGTCTTCTGATTGGGAGGAGACAGCAAGGGCATCCTTATTGGTTGGTTTACTTTCATCAGCACTTTCGCTTGATGATGGCAGCAGTTACTGGTAAAATATTTAGAACCAAGTTTGGTTAAGAAAATACAATTTCGAGTTTAAAGGAAGAGTTATGAATAGAAGAGTTACTCTTCGAGAGGTTCTGGTAGGAGTCCTTCTGCTCTTATGTGGTGGTGGTCGAGCAGCATCAGCTTTCCTTTTGTGGGTTCTTTTTGGGGAACTCTCAGTGACAGACGTTCAACAGCAGTTTGTTGAATTTCTTCTAAGGTACGAGTGTACCTTGAATAATAAGCAGCCCACCATTCGAAACAAGACTTAATGCGTTCATAGATCAAGAAGTTTAAGCGGTCTCTTCGTTTTTGATTTTTTAAGAGACAAGTGTTGAAATCTTCTTGAGATAACAAAGTAATGTGACAGAATGGTTCACTGTGTCGAGGTTGTGGTATTGGGATAGCAGGAGAAAATTCCAGTTGTCTGGCAGTTAAGTGAGGAGCATACAGGTTTATCTTGAACCTTTCTTTTCTATACTTTGGTAACCCTATTGGTATCACCTGAACAGCAAACAGGTTTGCCCAAGTTCGATTTGCGAGTTCATTCTCCTCATTAGTATTTGGAAAGAGCAAACGATCAAGTCAGGCAGGGCCACAATTTTGACACAAAAAAGGAGTAAGATTGAGTTGATCGTTGTCAAAATCTTTGCAAGAATGAAAAAGGGAGAAAACAGCCCAGAATTTGTCTTCATCTGATTGTGTGTTTGAAAAATTGGGTTTGTAATTAGATAAAAGAAAACCCTTGATGTGTTGTTTATCAGTACTGTCACCTTCAGGTTTTGTCATAAAATTTTCAAAAATGGCGTTAAGCCATAATTGAAGGAGCCAGAGTGGACCTCCCGTGTTAATTATTTTATTATATTGGCGGTCACAAACAAATAGACCAAGCTCTTCAAAAATGTGCCCCAAAAGAAGCTTGGCCAAGTTGAGAACTTTTCCTTCATGTAAAAGAGTAGCCAGGGGAAGAAAGAGCTTCGACATTTGTACGCTTCGAGAACAGAATAAAATTGCATTTAACCAAAAAACAAGAAGGCTACATGTTCACTGTCAGTAACTTTTGTACCATCTTCACCCATGTTGTGGCAATGAATTCACTGTAAGAAGCGTTGAAGACAATATTGTACTGATGCTTAGATTACATGTCAGAGGTACAATCTGAAGAATTTATTGTGAGTCCTGTAATGGCAGCTACATCGAAGAGAGACATTCCGATTATTCCGCAAGGAAGGCGAAAGTTATTGGTTGTCCTATTCCAGAAATAAGTCACTGCCCCAATCATCCAAGCGTATGTGGTGAGTGAAAAATGAGAAAGCCTTAGTAGTTCTTGTATTCCTAGGTCTCCCCAGATAGCACCCTTTGTGGGTACGAGGCGTTGGTACCAAGTTGTGAAATTGAATCCTCCAGGATTGATTTTTGGATTATCTCGCAAGGATTTTTGGTTGATGAAATGAGAGATGTTAAAAGCTTGGTTTATCAATAAATCTTTCCTTTCAGCATTAGGGACGAAAGAAAGTTTTTTGTTGGCCCTCTCAAGAATTTCACTGGGTCCAAGGAAGCAGTGTGTATCTGCACCGATTGTGAAGGGGATTAGGATTCTGGTGTCATTGACTTGAAAATGGGGATCGTCAATGATTTCATCATTGACTTGATTAAGAATACGAAGGGATGGCGGAGATGGCGGTGCTATTACAACCCTTATCTTGACTAGTGGAATGAGAAGAGGAACCAGCCATTGTTAAACACTGGAAGAAAGGGTTGAAAGTTTAAGGATTTTTGTGGAAAGGTTCTTTGATGTCAAAAGAGTTCAAGGGATAATGAGTTGCGAAAGATTTTTAACAAAGGTGGGAATGATGAATTTAAAGTACTACTGTGAACAGTTACTATGAAAGGGATATGAATAGAGGTAACTTAGTGAAGAAGATAAAGTGGTAGAAAGAGAATGCGCATATTTCGGGAAATGTGTCGAGTGGGTCAGTATTAATGGGGAGCTTAAATGGTAATTATTATTGGTTTGAGAACTGATATTTTCAGTTTTAGATTAAGTGTTTTATCTTCTAAATAACGTTATCAAAGGCAAATACATTAATCCAAGAGGGCAATATGTTGATCGAAAAATATATATATATATATATATATATATATATATATATATATATATATATATTATTCGATGAGAGCAAGTCGATTTGGAATGAGTCAGAGGCAATTTCTCGAGACGATGCACGCGTAAGCAAGGATTGAGAATAATGAGTGCCAGTTGGATTTCGAATGATTTGTTATTCGATTAGACTTTCTCGAGAGGGGAAATCGAATTGAGCATTCGAATGGTAGATTGAACAGTCACGGTAGTGGAACGGTTAAAGGCTTTTATCACATGAGGAAATCGTGGGAATTGAAACGTCTCCAATCAAATGGCGGGAGTAGTTATCAAGGGGAAAGTATTTGGAAAGTTCAAATTTATAATTAATTGTAATTAATTATAATTAATTTCTAGTTACTAAAGGTAGACTATAAATACTAGGAAGCCTTAGAAAATCAGGATTGGAACTTTTACTCAAAAAAACACTCAAGCACACTCACATCCCATCAAATTCTTGAGTGTGCAATCGAGTTATTTTTCTATAGGGTTCCTTCCATCTTCTTTATTCTTTCAATTTATTTTCCTGTAAATTTTACATTTCAAGTAATTTTATTCTATAAATGTTTTCTATCTTCATTGCCCAATTTATCTTTCTATGTTTAAATTTCTATGTTGAATCCCTTTGATCCAATTGAAGGCATTTTATTGTTCTCTTTTTAAAATTCAATGCAAGTTCTTTTAATCTTCTGCACAATTAATCTTTGAAAACTTTAATCTTTATGTTCTATTTATCAATTCACAAATTCTCTTTATTTTATTTTCAACACTTGTCTAATCGAAGAACACTTTGATGCACTTTCAGAAAACTGGTACTCGCATAGAGGAGTAGGTTTCGCTCCCAGTCCATTAGATATCGAACCACCATCGATTTGCTAACAATTGACAAAACAAATTGGCATGCCCAGTGGGAGAATCGAAGTCTGGAACCGCTTGATTTTTAGTAGAGAATGCAGCTTGATTGTTTGGTGATATTGACTCAAGTATATGTGTTTCTTTTGGAGAATGTTGCAAGGAATTTGCTGTTGGGTCAACCACTGTGTTGTATGCAGAATAGGTGGAAAAACAGTTGGAATTGACTGAATGGGTCCGGTAAATTAAATTGAATCATGTGATCTGGAGTGTTCTGGATCACTTTGTTGTTGCAGAATTGGTTGATCAAGAGCCTCAATGGATGAAATTGAGCGGGCAACATTGATAGGCTAGTATAAAGGTATACAGTTATGAGTTTAAAATTTATTTTAAATCTAATACAATGTAGGTAGAGATAATTGTGTTACCTGAGGAAGTCTGGATCTTGGTACTAGCTGAGAGCTAGGGTCAGAGTCGGCTGCGTCTTCCGATTGGGAGGAGACAGCAAGGGCATCCTTATCGGTTAGTTCACTTTCATTAGCGCTTTCGCTTGATGATGGCAGCAGTAATTGGTAAAATATTCATAACCAAGTTTGGTTAAGAAAATATAATTTCGAGTTTAACGGAAGACTTATGAATAGAAGAGTTACTCTTCGAGAGGTTCTAGTAGGAGTCCTTCTGCTCTTATGTGGTGGTAGTCGAGCAGCACCAACTTTCCTTTTGTGGGTTCTTCTTGGGTAACTTTCAGTGATAGCCATTCGAACAGCAGTTTGTTAAATTTCTTCTAAGGTACGAATGTACCTTGAATAATAAGCAGCCCACCATTCGAAACAAGACTTAGTGATGAATGAACTACGTTCATAGATAAAAATATTGAAGCGGTCTCTTCGTTTTTGATTTTTAAAGAGACAAGTGTTGAAATCAACTTGAGATAACAGAGTAATGTGACAGAATGGTTCATTGTGTCGAGGTTGTGGTATTGGAATAGCTTGAGAAAATTCCAGTTGTCTGGCAGTTAAGTGAGGAGCGTACAGGGTTATCTTGAACCTTTCTTTTCTATTCTGTGGTAACCCTATTGGTATCACCTGAACAGCCAACAGGTTTGCCCAATTTTGATTTGTGAGTTCATTCTCCACATTAGTATTTGGAAAGAGCAAATGATCAAGCCAGGCAGGGCCGTAATTGCGACGCAAAAAAGGAGTAAAATTGAGTTGATCGTTGTCAAAATCTTTGCAAGAATGAAAAAGGGAGAAAATAGCCTAGAATTTGTCTTCATCTGATTGGGTGTCTGAAAAATTGGATTTTTAATTAGATATATGAAAATCCTCGATGTGTTGTTTATCAGTACTGCCACCTTCAGGTTTTGTCATAAAATTTTCAAAAATGGCATTAAGCCATAATTGAAGGAACCGGAGTGGATCTCCTATGTTGATTATTTTCTTATCTCGAAGGTCACTGGTGCACGAAATTGTGATCAATACTTTTCACAACTCAAATAATCCCCGGTAATGAATCCAAAAACTTGGTATTCAACACCATGGCATAAACACAACTTCGCACAACTAACCAGCAAGTGTACTGGGTCGTCCAAGTAATAAACCTTACGCGAGTAAGGGTCGATCCCACAGAGATTGTTGGTATGAAGCAAGCTATGGTCACCTTGTAAATCTTAGTCAGACAAACTCAAATGGGTATGGTGATAAACGCATAAAACATAAAGATAAAGATAGAGATACTTATGTAATTCATTGGTAGGAACTTCAGATAAGCGTATGAAGATGCCTTCCCTTCCGTCTCTCTGCTTTCCTACTGTCTTCATCCAATCCTTCTTCCTCCTTTCCATGGCAAGCTTAAGCAAAGGGTTTCACCGTTGTCAGTGGCTACCTCCCATCCTCTCAGTGGAAATGTTCAACGCACCCTGTCACGGCACGGCTATCCATCTGTCGGTTCTCGATCAGGCCGGAATAGAATCCAGTGATTCTTTTGCGTCTGTCACTAACGCCCCGCCCTCAGGAGTTTGAAGCACGTCACAGTCATTCAGTCATTGAATCCTACTCAGAATACCACAGACAAGGTTAGACCTTCCGGATTCTCTTGAATACCACCATCAGTTCTAGCCTATACCACGAAGACTCTTATCTCACGGAATGGCTGGCTCGGTTGTCAGGCGAGCACTCGGTTGTCAGGCGATCAACCATGCATCGTGTATCAGGAATCCAAGAGATATTCACCCAATCGAAGGTAGAACGGAGGTGGTTGTCAGTCACACGTTCATAGGTGAGAATGATGATGAGTGTCACGGATCATCACATTCATCAAGTTGAAGAACAAGTGATATCTTAGATCAAGAACAAGCGGAATTGAATAGAAGAACAATAGTAATTGCATTAATACTCGAGGTACAGCAGAGCTCCACACCTTAATCTATGGTGTGTAGAAACTCAACCGTTGAAAATACATAAGAACAAGGTCTAGGCATGGCCGAATGGCCAGCCCCCCAATGATCTAAGATAGCATCAGAACAAAGATAACTACCCAGATATCTCAATACAATAGTAAAAGGTCCTACTTATAGAGAACTAGTAGCCTAAGGTGTACAGAGATGAGTAAATGACATAAAAATCCACTTCCGGGCCCACTTGGTGTGTGCTTGGGCTGAGCAATGAAGCATTTTCGTGTAGAGACTCCTCTTGGAGTTAAACGCCAGCTTTAGTGCCAGTTTGGGCGTTTAACTCCCATTTTGGTGCCAGTTCCGGCGTTTAACGCTGGGATTTCTGAGGGTGACTTTGAACGCCGGTTTGGGCCATCAAATCTTAGGCAAGGTATGGACTATCATATATTGCTGGAAATCCCAGGATGTCTACTTTCCAACGCCATTGAGAGCGCGCCAATTGGGCTTCTGTAGCTCCAGAAAATCCACTTCGAGTGCAGGGAGGTCAGAATCCAACAGCATCTGCAGTCCTTTTTGGTCTCTGAATCAGATTTTTGCTCAGGTCCCTCAATTTCAGCCAGAAAATACCTGAAATCACAGAAAAACACACAAACTCATAGTAAAGTCCAGAAAAGTGAATTTTAACTAAAAACTATAAAAATATACTAAAAACTAACTAGATCATACTAAAAACACACTAAAAACAATGCCAAAAAGCGTACAAATTATCCGCTCATCACAACACCAAACTTAAATTGTTGCTTGTCCTCAAGCAACTGAAAATCAAATAAGATAAAAAGAATAGAATATGCAATGAATTCCAAAAACATCTATGAAGATCAGTATTAATTAGATGAGCGGGGCTTTTAGCTTTTTGCCTCTGAATAGTTTTGGCATCTCACTCTATCCTTTGAAATTCAGAATGATTGGCTTCTTTAGGAACTTAGAATCCAGATAGTGTTATTGATTCTCCTAGTAAAGTATGATGATTCTTGAACATAGCTACTTATTGAGTCTTGGCCGTGGCCCAAAGCACTCTGTCTTCCAGTATTACCACCGGATACATACATGCCACAGACACATAATTGGGTGGACCTTTTCAGATTGTGACTCAGCTTTGCTAGAGTCCCCAATTAGAGGTGTCCAGGGTTCTTAAGCACACTCTTTTTGCCTTGGATCACAACTTTATTTCTTTCTTTTTCTTTCTTTTCTTTTTTTTCTCTCTTTTTTTTTTCAAAATTTTTTTCATTGCTTTTTCTTACTTCAAGAACAATTTTTATGATTTTTCAGATCCTCAGTAACATGTCTCCTTTTTCATCATTCTTTCAAGAGCCAACATTCATGAACCACAAATTCAAAAGACATATGCACTGTTTAAGCATACATTCAGAGAGCAAAAGTATTGCCACCACATCAAAATAATTAAACTGTTATAAAATTCAAAATTCATGCAATTCTTTCTTTTTCAATTAAGAACATTTTTCATTTAAGAAAGGTGATGGATTCATAGGACGTTCATAACTTTAAGGCATAGACACTAAGACACTAATGATCACAAGACACAAACATGGACAAACATAAGCATTAATTTTCGAAAAATAGGAAAATAAAGAACAAGGAAATTAAAGAACTGGTCCACCTTAGTGATGGCGGCTCTTTCTTCCTCTTGAAGATCCTATGGAGTGCTTGAGCTCCTCAATATCTCTTCCTTATCTTTGTTGCTCCTCTCTCATGATTCTTTGATCTTCTCTAATTTCATGGAGGATGATGGAGTGTTCTTGATGCTCCACCCTTAGTTGTCCCATGTTGGAAATTAATTCTCCTAGGGAGGTGTTTAGTTGCTCCCAATAATTTTGTGGAGGAAAGTGCATCCCTTGAGGCATCTCAGGGATCTCATGATGAGTGGGGTCTCTTGTGTGCTCCATCCTCTTCTTAGTGATGGGCTTGTCCTCATCAATAGGGATGTCTCCCTCTATGTCAACTCCAACTGAATAACAGAGGTGACAAATGAGATGAGGAAAGGCTAACCTTGCCAAGGTAGAAGACTTGTCCGCCACCTTATAGAGTTCTTGAGCTATAACCTCATGAACTTCTATTTCTTCTCCAATCATGATACTATGGATCATGATAGCCCGGTCTATAGTAACTTCGGACCGGTTGCTAGTAGGAATGATTGAGCGTTGAATAAACTCCAACCATCCTCTAGCCACGGGTTTGAGGTCATGCCTTCTCAATTGAACCGGCTTCCCTCTTGAATCTCTCTTCCATTGGGCGCCCTCTTCACATATGACTGTGAGGACTTGGTCCAACCTTTGATCAAAGTTGACCCTTCTAGTGTATGGATGTTCATCTCCTTGCATCATGGGCAAATTGAATGCCATCCTTACACTTTCCGGACTAAAATCCAAGTATTTCCCCGAACCATAGTAAGATAATTCTTTGGATCTGGGTTCACACTTTGATCATGGTTCTTGGTGATCCATGCATTGGCATAGAACTCTTGAACCATTAAGATTCTGACTTGTTGAATGGGGTTGGTAAGAACTTCCCAACCTCTTCTTCGGATCTCATGTCGGATCTCCGGATATTCACCCTTTTTGAGTGAAAAAGGGACCTCGGGGATCACCTTCTTCAAGGCCACAACTTCATAGAAGTGGTCTTGATGCACCCTTGAGATGAATCTTTCCATCTCCCATGACTCGGAGGTGGAAGCTTTTGCCTTCCCTTTCCTCTTTCTAGAGGTTTCTCCGGCCTTGGATGCCATAAATGGTTATGGAAAAACAAAAAGCAATGCTTTTACCACACCAAACTTAAAAGGTTTGCTCGTCCTCGAGCAAAAGAAGGAAGAAGAGAGTATAAGAAGAAGAAATGAGGAAGAAGGGAATGGCTTTGTGTTCGGCCAAAAGGGGGAGAAGTAGTGTGTATGTTGTGTGAAAATGAAAGAATGAAGGAGGGTTTATATAGGAGTGGGGGAAGGGTAGGGTTCGGTCAATTGAGGGTGGGTTTGGGTGGGAAAGTGGTTTGAATTTGAATGGTGGGGTAGGTGGGGTTTTATGAAGGATGGATGTGAGTGGTGAAGAGAAAGATGGGATTTGATAGGTGAAGGGTTTTTGGGGAAGAGGTGTTGAGGTGATTGGTGAATGGGTGAAGAAGAGAGAGAGTGGTGGGGTAGGTGGGGATCCTGTGGGGTCCACAGATCCTGAGGTGTCTAGGAAAAGTCATCCCTGCACCAAATGGCATGCAAAAACGCGTTTTTAGCCATTTCTAGCGTTAAACGCCGGGCTGGTGCCCATTTCTGGCGTTTAACGCCAGCTTCTTGCCCTTTTCTGGCGTTTAACGCCAGTCTGGTGCCCCTTTCTGGCGTTAAACGCCCAGAATGGTGCCAGACTGGGCGTTAAACGCCCAACAGTTAGCCTTACTGGCGTTTAAACGCCAGTAGGTGCGTCCTCCAGGGTGTGCTATTTTTCTTTCTGTTTTTCATTCTGTTTTTGCTTTTTTCATTGATTTTGTGACTTCTCATGATCATCAACCTGCAAAAGACATAAAATAACAAAAAAAATAGATAAAATATAACATTGGGTTGCCTCCCAACAAGCGCTTCTTTAATGTCAGTAGCTTGACAGTGGACTCTCATGGAGCCTCTAAAATGCTCAGAGCTATGTTGGAACCTCCCAACACCAAACTTAGAGTTTGAATGTGGGGGTTCAACACCAAACTTAGAGTTTGGTTGTGGCCTCCCAACACCAAACTTAGAGTTTGACTGTGGGGGCTCTGTTTGGCTCTGTTTTGAGGGAAGCTCTTCATGCTTCCTCTCCATGATGACAGAGGGATATCCTTGAGCCTTAAACACAAAGGATTCTTAATTCACTTGAATGATCAATTCTCCTCTATCAACATCAATCACAGCCCTTGCTGTGGCTAGGAAGGGTCTGCCAAGGATGATGGATTCATCCATGCACTTCCCAGTCTCTAGGACTATGAAATCAGCAGGGATGTAATGGTCTTCAACCTTTACCAGAACATCCTCTACAAGTCCATAGGCTTGTTTTCTTGAATTGTCTGCCATCTCTAGTGAGATTTTTGCAGCCTGCACCTCAAAGATCCCTAACTTCTCCATTACAGAGAGAGGCATGAGGTTTACACTTGACCCTAAGTCACACAAGGCCTTCGTGAAGGTCATGGTGCCTATGGTACAAGGTATTGAAAACTTCCCAGGATCCTGTCTCTTTTGAGGCAGTTTCTGCCTAGACAAGTCATCCAGTTCTTTGGTGAGCAAAGGGAATTCATCCTCCCAAGTCTCATTTCCAAATATCTTGTCATTTAGCTTCATGATTGCTCCAAGGTATTTAGCAACTTGCTCTTCAGTGACATACTCATCCTCTTCAGAGGAAGAATACTCATCAGAGCTCATGAATGGCAGAAGTAAGTTCAATGGAATCTCTATGGTCTCATTTTGAGCCTCAGATTCCCATGGTTCCTCATTGGGGAACTCATTGGAGGCCAGTGGACGTCCATTGAGGTCTTCCTCAGTGGCGTTCACTGCCTCTCCTTCCTCCCAAAATTCGGCCATGTTGATGGCCTTGCACTCTCCTTTTGGATTTTCTTCTGTATTACTTGGAAGAGTACTAGGAGGGAGTTCAATAATTTTCTTGCTCAGCTGACCCACTTGTGCCTCCAAGTTTCTAATGGAGGACCTTGTTTCAGTCATGAAACTTTGAGTGGTTTTGATTAGATCAGAGACCATGGTTGCTAAGTCAGAGGTATTCTGCTTAGAACTCTCTGTCTGTTGCTGAGAAGATGATGGAAAAGGCTTGCTATTGCTAAACCTGTTTCTTCCACCATTATTATTGTTGAAACCTTGTTGAGGTCTCTATTGATCCTTCCATGAGAAATTTGGATGATTTCTCCATGAAGGATTATAGGTGTTTCCATAGGATTCTCCCATGTAATTCACCTCTTCCATTGAAGGGTTCTCAGGATCATAGGCTTCTTCCTCAGATGAAGCCTCCTTAGTACTGCTTGGTGCATTTTGCATTCCAGACAGACTTTGAGAAATCATATTGACTTGTTGAGTCAATATTTTGTTCTGAGCTAATATGGCATTCAGAGTGTCAATCTCAAGAACTCCTTTCTTCTGACTAGTCCCATTGTTCACAGGATTCCTTTCAGATGTGTACATGAATTGGTTATTTGCAACCATTTCAATCAGCTCTTGAGCTTCTGTAGGCGTCTTCTTCAGATGAAGAGAGCCTCCAGCAGAGCTATCCAAAGACATTTTGGATAGTTCAGAGAGACCATCATAGAAAATACCTATGATGCTCCATTTAGAAAGCATATCAGAAGGACACTTTCTGATTAATTGTTTGTATCTTTCCCAAGCTTCATAGAGGGATTCTCCTTCCTTCTGTCTGAAGGTTTGGACTTCCACTCTAAGCTTACTCAATTTTTGAGGTGGAAAGAACTTTGCCAAGAAGGCATTGACTAGCTTTTCCCAAGAGTCCAGGCTTTCTTTAGGTTGAGAGTCCAACCATGTCCTAGCTCTATCTCTTATAGCAAAAGGGAATAGCATAAGTCTGTAGACCTCAGGGTCAACCCCATTAGTCTTGACAGTGTCACAGATTTGCAAGAATTCAGCTAAGAACTGATGAGGATCTTCCAATGGAAGTCCATGGAACTTGCAATTCTGTTGCATTAGAGAAACTAATTGAGGCTTAAGCTCAAAGTTGTTTGCTCCAATGGCAGGGATAGAGATGCTTCTCCCATAAAAGTCAGGAGTAGGTGCAGTAAAGTCACCCAGCACCTTCCTTGCATTGTTGGCATTGTTGCTGCTTTCGGCTGCCATTTGTTCTTCTTCTTTGAAGATTTCTGTTAGGTCCTCCACAGAGAGTTGTGCTTTGGCTTCTCTTAGCTTTCTCTTCAAGGTCCTTTCAGGTTCAGGATCAGCCTCAACAAGAATGCTTTTGTCCTTGCTCCTGCTCATAAGAAGGAGAAGGGAACAAGAAAATGTGGAATCCTCTATGTCACAGTATAGAGATTCCTTTAGGTGTCAGAGGAGAAGAAAAGTAGAAGACAGAAACAGAAAATTCGAACTTATCAAAGAAGATGGAGTTCGAATTTTGCATTAAGGAATAGTGTTAGTCCATAAATAGAAGGATGTGAGAAGAAGGGAAGTAATTTTCGAAAATCAAGTAAAAGAGTTTGAAAACATTTTTGAAAAACATTAATTGATTTTCAAAAATGAAAGTGGAAAAGAAATCAAGTGATTTTTTGAAAAAGATTTTGAAATTAGGAATAAAAAAGATTTGATTGAAAACTATTTTGAAAAAGGTGTGGTTAAGAAGATATGATTAGTTTTTAAAAAGATGTGATTGAGAAGATATGATTTGAAAAACATTTTTTTAAAAAAAAAGATTTGATTTTGAAAATTAAAAACTTGGCTAACAAGAAAAGATATGATTCAAACATTAAACCTTTCTCAACAGAAAAGGCAACATACTTGAAATGTTGAATCAAATCATTAATTGATAGCAAGTATCTTTGAAAATAGAAAGAAATCAATTTTGAAAACATATGATTGAAAAGATATGATTTGAAAAAGATTTGATTTTGAAAAACTTTGAAAACTTGAAAAAAAATTGCATTGAAAACAGAATCTTCCCTCTTGTGCCATCCTGGCGTTAAATGCCCAAAATGGTGCACATTCTGCCGTTTAACGCCCAAAGCTATACCCTTTTGGGCGTTAAACGCCCAACCAGGTACCCTGGCTGGCGTTTAAACGCCAGTCTGTCCTTCTTCACTGGGCGTTTTGAATGCCCAGCTTTTTCTGTGTAATTCCTCTGCAGTATGTTCTGAATCTTCAATTCCCTGTATTATTGACTTGAAAAGACACAAATTAAAAATATTTTTGGATTTTTAATAATCAAAATGCAACTAAAATAACAATGCATGCAAGACACCAAACTTAGTAGTTTGTATACTACTGACACTAATGAGAATGCATATAAGACACATAAACACTCAAGTCAAGAGGAATTAAAGATCAGAGTAATGAAATCATCAAGAACATCTTGAAGATCACTAAGACACATGCATGAAGGTAAGAAGAACAGAATCATGCAATTGACACCAAACTTAATATGAGACACTAGACTCAAACAAGAAATTTTTGGATTTTTTTTTGGTTTTGTAAATTTTTTTTTGTGTTTTTCGAAAATTAAGTGGAAAAGAAAATAAAGGTATCAAAATTCTTAATGAGAATCCCAGGATTCATGCAATGTTAGTCTAAAGCTTCAGTCTAAAGGAATTAGACATGGCTAGCCAAGCTTCAGCAGAACATTGCATTCAAGAGCTAAATTGATGAAGATCAATCAGCTTTGGTGATGATAAGAACATCACCTTGAAACACTAGAATTCATTCTTAAGAACTTTGAAGAAAAATACCTAATCTAAGCAACAAGATGAACCGTCAGTTGTCCAAACTCAACAATCCCCGGCAACGGCGCCAAAAACTTGGTGCACGAAATTGTGATCAATACTTTTCACAACTCAAATAATCCCCGGTAATGAATCCAAAAACTTGGTATTCAACACCATGGCATAAACACAACTTCGCACAACTAACCAGCAAGTGTACTGGGTCGTCCAAGTAATAAACCTTACGCGAGTAAGGGTCGATCCCACAGAGATTGTTGGTATGAAGCAAGCTATGGTCACCTTGTAAATCTTAGTCAGACAAACTCAAATGGGTATGGTGATAAACGCATAAAACATAAAGATAAAGATAGAGATACTTATGTAATTCATTGGTAGGAACTTCAGATAAGCGTATGAAGATGCCTTCCCTTCCGTCTCTCTGCTTTCCTACTGTCTTCATCCAATCCTTCTTCCTCCTTTCCATGGCAAGCTTAAGCAAGGGTTTCACCGTTGTCAGTGGCTACCTCCCATCCTCTCAGTGGAAATGTTCAACGCACCCTGTCACGGCATGGCTATCCATCTGTCGGTTCTCGATCAGGCCGGAATAGAATCCAGTGATTCTTTTGCGTCTGTCACTAACGCCCCGCCCTCAGGAGTTTGAAGCACGTCACAGTCATTCAGTCATTGAATCCTACTCAGAATACCACAGACAAGGTTAGACCTTCCGGATTCTCTTGAATGCCGCCATCAGTTCTAGCCTATACCACGAAGACTCTGATCTCACGGAATGGCTGGCTCGGTTGTCAGGCGAGCACTCGGTTGTCAGGCGATCAACCATGCATCGTGTATCAGGAATCCAAGAGATATTCACCCAATCGAAGGTAGAACGGAGGTGGTTGTCAGTCACACGTTCATAGGTGAGAATGATGATGAGTGTCACGGATCATCACATTCATCAAGTTGAAGAACAAGTGATATCTTAGAACAAGAACAAGCGGAATTGAATAGAAGAACAATAGTAATTGCATTAATACTCGAGGTACAGCAGAGCTCCACACCTTAATCTATGGTGTGTAGAAACTCTACCGTTGAAAATACATAAGAACAAGGTCTAGGCATGGCCGAATGGCCAGCCCCCCAATGATCTAAGATAGCATCAGAACAAAGATAACTACCCAGATATCTCAATACAATAGTAAAAGGTCCTACTTATAGAGAACTAGTAGCCTAAGGTGTACAGAGATGAGTAAATGACATAAAAATCCACTTCCGGGCCCACTTGGTGTGTGCTTGGACTGAGCAATGAAGCATTTTCGTGTAGAGACTCCTCTTGGAGTTAAACGCCAGCTTTAGTGCCAGTTTGGGCGTTTAACTCCCATTTTGGTGCCAGTTCCGGCGTTTAACGTTGGGATTTCTGAGGGTGACTTTGAACGCCGGTTTGGGCCATCAAATATTGGGCAAGGTATGGACTATCATATATTGCTGGAAAGCCCAGGATGTCTACTTTCCAACGCCATTGAGAGTGCGCCAATTGGGCTTCTGTAGCTCCAGAAAATCCACTTCGAGTGCAGGGAGGTCAGAATCCAACAGCATCTGCAGTCCTTTTTGGTCTCTGAATCAGATTTTTGCTCAGGTCCCTCAATTTCAGCCAGAAAATACCTGAAATCACAGAAAAACACACAAACTCATAGTAAAGTCCAGAAAAGTGAATTTTAACTAAAAACTAATAAAAATATACTAAAAACTAACTAGATCATACTAAAAACACACTAAAAACAATGCCAAAAAGCGTACAAATTATCCGCTCATCAGTCACAGACAAATAGACCAAGCTCTTCAAAAATGTGTCCCAAAAGAAGCTTGGCCAAGTTGAGAATTTTTTCTTCATGTAAAAGAGCATCCAGGGGAAGGAAGAGCTTCGACTTCGAGAACAGAACAAAGTTGCATTTAACCAATAAAACAAAAAGGCTACATGTTCACTGTCTCTGACTTATGTACTATCTTCACCCATGTTGTGGGCAATGAACTCACTGTAAGAAGCGTTGAAGACAACATTGTACTGATGCTTAGATTGCATGTCACGGGTACAATATGGAGAATTTATTGGGAGTCCTGTAATGGCAGCTACATCGAGGGGAGACATTCCGATCATTCCACAAGGAAGGTGGAAGTTGTTGGTTTTCCTATTCCAGAAACAAGTCACTGCCCCAATCATCCAAGGGTATGTGGTGAGTGAAAAATGAGAAAGGCTTAGTAGTTCTTGTATTCCTTGGGCTTCCCAGATAGCACCCTTTGTGGGTTCGAGGCGTTGGTACCAAGTTGTGAATCGAACCCTCGAGGATTTATTGTTGGATTATTTTGCAAGGGTTTTTGGTTGATGAAATGAGAGATGTTAAAAGCTTGGTTTATCAAAAAATCTTCCCCTTTAGCATTAGGGAAAAAAGAAAGATTTTTGTTGGCCCTCTCAAGAGTTTCAATGGGTCCAAGGAAGCAGTGTGTATTTGCACCAATTGTGAAGGGAATTAAGATTCTGGTGTGATTGACTTGCAAATGGGGATTGTCAATGATTTCATCATTGACTTAATTAAGAATGCGAAGGGCTGGCAGAGATGGCGGTGCTATTACATGACCTTTACACTTATCTTGAGAAGTGGCATGAGAAGAGGAACCAACCATTGTTAAACACTAGAAGAAAGGGTTGAAAGTTTAAGGATTTTTGTGGAAAGGTTCTTTGATGTAAGAAGAGTTCAAGGGATAATGAGTTGCGAAAGATTTTTAACAAAGGTGGGAATGATGAATTTAAAGTACTACCGTGAACAATTACTATGAAAGGGATACGAATAGAAGTAACTTAGTGAAGAAGATGAAGTGGTAAAAAGAGAATGCACATGTTTTGAGAAATGTGTCGAGTGGGTCAGTATTAATGGGGAGCTTAAATAGTAATTATTATTAGTTTGAGAACTGACATTTTTAGTTTTGTATTAATTGTTTTATCTTCTAAATGATGTTACCGAAGGCAAACACATTAATCCAAGGGGGCAATTTTTTGATCGAAATATATATATATATTATTCGATGAGAGCAAGTCGATTCGGAATGAGTCAGAGACAATTTCTCGAGACGATGCACGCGGAAGCAGGGATTGAGAATAATGAGTGCCAGTTGGATTTTGAATGATTTGTTATTCGATTAAACCTTCTCCAGAGGGGAAATCAAATTGAGCATTCGAATCGTAGATCAAACAGTCACGGTAGTGGACGGTTAAAGGCTTTAATCACGTGAGGAAATCATGGGAAACGTCTCCAATCAAATTGCGGGAGTAGTTATCAAGGAGAAAGTATTTGGAAAGTTCAAAATTTTTAATTAATTGTAATTAATTATAATTAATTGCTAGTTACTAAAGGTAGACTATAAATACTAGGAAGCCTTAAGAAATCAGGGTTAGAACTTTTACTCAGAAAAAACGCTCAAGCACACTCACATCCCAGCGAATTACTGAGTCTACAATCGAGTTATTTTTCTGTAGGGTTCCTTCTATCTTCTTTATTCTTTCAATTTATTTTCCAGTAAATTTTACATTTCAAGTAATTTTATTCTCCAAATGTTTTCTATCTTCATTGCCCAATTTATCTTCCTGTATTTAAATTTCTATGTTGAGTCCCTTTGATCCAATCGAAGGCATTTTATTGTTCTCTTTTTAAAATTCAATGCAAGTTCCTTTAATCTTCTGCACATTTAATCTTTGAAAACTTTAATCTTTATGTTCCGTTTATCAATTCACAAATTCTCTTTGTTTTATTTTCAACACTTGTCTAATCGAAGAACACTTTGATGCACTTTTAGAAAACTGGTACTTGCACAGAGGAGTAGGTTTCACTCACAGACCATTAGATATCGAACCACCATTGATTTGCAAAATCCACACATCTAGTCTATACACCAGCCCAATCACTAGCCCAAGCCTTGGCCAAACCCCAGGCTTTTAAAGTCTCTGCTAACTCCCACAAGCTAAAAACATCAACCATAAGGTCAACGATACAAGCACAACAAGACTTGGAATGCAATGTTAAGCTAACCCCCAGTTTGAAGATGATAGTGACTCTTATGACTCATGTAACACCCTATCAACCTAACCCTTACCTCTAATCGCAAAGCGAAGGATAACAAAGTGCCACAACAGTTCTAAAGATTATACAATAATATATATATATATATATATATATATATATATATATATATATATATATATATATAGAAGATAATAGTAATACGAGAAGTCCGATAAAGAAGTAAAGCTCAAAACAGATATACAAAAGTGCGAAGCATTCACACGATAACTAAAAGTACAAAAGGATAAGGTACAACTTGATAAAGATACAAAAGATTACAAAGTATATAGATATATAGGTATATATGATATTCAAAAGAATACTAGCCACAGCCTGCAGAGTTTAGGCCGACTAGTTATATACAAACGATACAGAGTGTTTGGAAAGTTACACAACAACATATGTCTCTCAAATAGCCTCTAAGGGAACAAAGATACAAAAGTGAAAGTATATCTATAACAAAGTAATCTAAAATACAAAAGAAAGTAAAATATCCTCTGATCTATCACTATCTCGCAACTCACCGAGGTGGGTTACGACCTGTATCTGAAAATAACAACAACATATGGTATGAGAACCGGAGGTTCTCAGTATGATAACAGTGCCCAATATATAAGATATGTGGTTCTAGGACGCCAAAGCAACCTTAGAATTTAACATCAAGCATAAGATTCAAGCTTAGAAACATTTAAGTAAAAACCAAAAAGGGTTATCTAAATCCTAAGGATTTTCTAACTAATAGTTCACCGCTATCCCACAGCCTTCGCCAACCTAACCTCCAATTCGATCCCATCGCCACCACCTATCAAGCCTCCTCAATCCCAGTAGAAAGCACAAGTATATACAAACGAGTAAAACACAGGTAGTTGACATGTATAGCAAGTAATTCAGGAATTAAGTAAGCATGTTATACTTTAGGCATTAAAATACAAGTAAACAAAGTAAGCAAACACATACAAAATGCACATGATGAATGCCTATCCTATTGGCGGTGGTATCACTTGTCGGTTCAACTGCCAACCTAACACATCCCCTTGGAATGTTGCTTTTCTGTCACGTATATAAATATGGCCCCTGGGATATAATGCTCTAGCACATTCTTACGAGATATAGTGCCCAAGCACACTCTTGTTGCCAGAAAAGATGCGAGTAGAATACTCAGCCTTAGACCTCACATCTCAATGTAAGAAGGATTAACCATTATCCGTACGCCGGCATTGTGCCCTCGACAAGTGGGATTAACCATCGTCCTTGCCAGCGCATAGCCACTCAACACTCTCAGCATAAAATAGTATACAACAATAGTTCTCAGTGATCACCTTCAGTACTCAACAAATTCATCATTCAACTCCGAGTTCCAAACTTGCCTTAAACATCATCAGTTCTCAAGTCCCCAAGTTCATCATCAATGTAGTACTCCGTCACAATTTCCAACTAGTTCATCCTCAATACTTCAGAAACCTAAGTCTCTATCTTCTAAACTCCCAATAGAAATTCACCAATTTAAATCACTAAATCATCCTTACTAGTCTTAGAGTCTAATTACTAGCTAAAAGTCTCAAATAGCAGTAGAAGAAGTTTAGAAAGCTAGAAAATCCTTGAAAATGGAGAAAAAAAGTTTTTCAGCGAAATAGGGTCTCGCATACGCAAGCCCTTGTCCTGCGTACGCAAGGCAGCAAAAACGAGTAGTCGCATATGCGAGCTGTGTTCGCATACGCATGCCATTAAGTCGCGTACGCAAGGGTTAAAAATTGAGCTTCCGAGTATGCATGCAGTACCTGCGTACGCGAGGGCAGTTGGCAGTGACCAATGCTCGTGTCGCGTGCACAGGTTTGCATATGCATGTCTTACCAAACTTAGAAATTTTTCAAAAGCTGCAAATTTCAGGTTTTTCATACCAAACTTCAAACGCGTATAACATTTTCGTTTTAAAACATTTTCCAGCCGTTCTTCAAACGTCTTAAAGTTCTCGAACCCAACTTTTATTTAAAATAAGTTTCATCTAAAATGGGGATCCGGAGGCCAAGTTATGCCTCACCAAAGTTCGTCAAAAATAAGATTTTACAAAAATTAGCAAACTTCTCAAACTTCCAAAACTCTAAAACGAAAACCATTTCAAACATGCCCAAAACAATCCAATTATCCATAAAAGAACTCTCCAACCAATTCTCAATCATACAACTATCAAAACCCTTCAACCTCACAATTTTACTTAGATTCCTATCAACAACATCATCATAAAACATCATCACTACTAATCAATTCCATTCAAAATCCTTATTTCTCAATTCAATCATCGTTAAAATCCAATATCACCAACAGTTGTGTATCAACATCAACCATAATAATCCATATTCACTATCATCATCAGCATTCGTTATCAAATGCCAACAACACCATCATAATTCATCAAATCAACACAATCATCAATAGTCATCATGCATCATCAACAATTCAAACTTATCCTGCGGTCCACTAGCCTAAGTTTCACGAAACATTACATACTACATAGAGAAAACCAAAATCATACTCTGGCCAATTTTTAATATGCACTAAACACCAAATTCAAATTCAACCAGCTTTCAATCACCAACACCACTTCCAAAAGTCACCAAATATCAAGCTATACATACCAATATCATCACCATCAATACCTAGAATCACAATATACCAAACAACAAGAATTTTTGAGAAACCTTACCTTATCAATAGAAATTAGAGATAAAACCCAATAATTCCTCACTAATGGTCGGCACCTAAACAACCAAATCACAAATTTTCACTCAAAAACCAAACCCAAATTTTGAAATTCACTTAGGGCAGAAAAAAGGAGAATAAAACTCGAAATCTTTCCAGAAAAACTTCCTTAAAACTGAAGGACTCAGCGAGAGTTTCACGTGGCCGCAGATGGCATTCGAATCGGAGCATCGTAGCTCGAGTTATGAGCGATTTAAGATGGATATGAATAGTGTTTTCTCCTTCACCTCTCTTCTCACTTCAGCTGCATGTTCTTGAGTTATTTGGTGAAATGAGGCTGAGTTAGCTTCATTTTAAGGTATTATATATGTTGCGCTTTGGCCCAACTTAGGTCTGGTCTAACTCGTTAGCGTTTTTGGCCCGTTTGGCCCAACTTTAGGCCAAACCTTTGGAATTAGCACCCGGTTTTCAACTTTAGTTACTTTTCTAAGTTTTTCTACCATTTTTATTACTCTCACACAATATCAGATAGACTTAAGCCGATACTACCGACTAATTTATCGGTACGCATTTTTACGCAATTTTTCGCAGAAAATTACATTTTTCTACTCGAAAAAATTCATTGAATCCAAATCTCACCTCTAAATTTTTTAATTAACATTCTAAATTTTTGAACCTATTCCAGGAAATTAATTCATTTTTATTTTACATTAATTAATCGGTTAATTATTTTTGGCTCTTACATTCTCCCCACCAAATTAGAAATTCTGTCCCCAAAATTTAGTAGTTACCTGAGAATAACTCCAGATAATTCTTTCGCATTTCTAACTCTAACTCCTAAGTGTGCTCTTCCATTCCAGCTCTATTCCAAGCTACCTTTACCAGTAGAACTTCCTTTCCACGTAGCTTCTTCACACTAGTATCATCGATCCATACTGGTGTGACTTGAAAAGTCAGATTCTCCTTCAATTTGACAGAGTCAGGCTCTAACACATGACCCGTATCCGATGTGTACGTCCAAAGTTGTGACACATGGAATACGTCATGCAAGTTAAATAAATGCGGCGGCAAAGCTACTTGATATGCCACCGGCCCGACTCGCCTCAACACTTCAAAAGGTCCAATAAACTTCGGATTCAACTTATTCGTTTTGATCGCCCTTTCGATCCCAGTTCTTGGAGTAACCCTTAGAAATACGTGTTCACCCATTTCAAATTCTAACGATTTCCTTCTCCGACCCACATAACACTTCTGTCAGCTCTGTGCAGTTAGGATTCTAGCTCGAATTTGTTTGATCTTCTCAGTAGTCTCAGCTATCAAATCCGGCCCCAACACACTAGTCTCACTGGCTTCATACCAAGACAGTGGAGACTGGCACTTCCGTTCTCATACGGAGTCATTCCAATGCTTGCATGAAAGCTGTAGTTGTATGCAAACTCCACCAATGGCAAGTAACGGTCTCAACTACCCAGTTGATTGATGAGCGGATAATTTATACGCTTTTTGTCATTGTTTTTAGTATGTTTTAGTTAGTTTTTATTATACTTTTATTAGTTTTTATTTAAAATTCACTTTTCTGGGCTTTACTATGAGTTTTTGTGTTTTTCTGTGATTTCAGGTATTTTCTGGCTGAAATTGAGGGACCTGAGCAAAAATCTGATTCAGAGGCTGAAAAGGATTGCAGATGCTGTTGGATTCTAACCTCCCTGCACTCGAAGTGGATTTTCTGGAGCTACAGAAGCCCAATTGGTGCGCTCTCAATTGTGTTGGAAAGTAGATCTCATGGGCTTTCCAGAAATATATAATAGTCCATACTTTTCCCGAGATTTGATAGCCCAAACCGGCAATCCAAATCAGCTCAAGACTGTCTGGCGTTAAACGCCGGAACTGGCACAAAAGCTGGCGTTTAACTCCAAGAAAAGTCTCTACACATAGAAGCTTTAATGCTCAGCCCAAACACACACCAAGTGGGCCCGAAAGTGGATTTTTATGTCATTTACTCATTTTTGTAAACCCTAAGCTACTAGTTCTCTATAAATAGGACCGTTTTGCTATTGTATTAGGAATCTTGGGATCAATTTAGATCTTAGGATCATCTGGACATCTAGTTCTTAGATCATGGGGGCTGGCCTCACGGCCATGCCAAGACCTTGTTCTTATGTATTTTTAACAATGGAGTTTCTACACACCATAGATTAAGGTGTGGAGCTCTGCTGTACCTCGAGTATTAATGCAATTACTATTGTTCTTCTATTCAATTCAGCTTATTCTTGTTCTAAGATATCACTTGTTCCTCAACTTGATGAATGTGATGATCCGTGACACTCATCATCATTCTCACCTATGAACGTGTGCCTGACAACCACCTCCGTTCTACCTTAGATTGAGTGGATATCTCTTGGATTCCTTAATCAGAATCTTCGTGGTATAAGCTAGAATTGATGGTGGCATTCTTGAGAATCCGGAAGGTCTAAACCTTGTCTGTGGTATTCTGAGTAGGATTCAAGGATTGAATGACTGTGACGAGCTTCAAACTCGCGATTGTGGGGCGTTAGTGACAGACGCAAAAGAATCACTCGATTCTATTCCGACATAATCGAGAACCGACAGATGAATAGCTGTGCTGTGATAGAGCGCGTTAAACATTTTCACTGAGAGGACGGGACTGTAGCCATTGACAACGGTGATGTCCAACATATAGCTTGCCATGGAAAGGAGTAAGAAGGATTGGATGAAGACAGTAGGAAAGCAGAGAGACGGAAGGGACAAAGCATCTCCATACGCTTATTTGAAATTCTCACCAATGAATTACATAAGTATCTCTAACTTTATTTTATGTTTTATTCATCTTTTAATTATCAATCCTCCATAACCATTTGAATCCGCCTGACTGAGATTTACAAGATGACCATATCTTTCTTCATACCAACAATCTCCGTGCGATCGACCCTTACTTGCGTAAGGTTTATTACTTGGACGACCCAGTGCACTTGCTGGTTAGTTGTGCGAAGTTGTGATAAAGAGTTGAGATTGCAATTGAGCGTACCATGTTGATGGCGCCATTGATGATCACAATTTCGTGCACCAAGTTTTTGGCGCCGTTGCATTTTGGGCGTTAAACGCCCAGAATGGAATCCATTCTGGCGTTTAACGCCAGGATGGCACAAGAGGGAAGATTTTGTTTTTAATTCAGATTTTTTTTAAGTTTTCATAATTTTTCAAAATCAAATCTTTTTCAAATCATATCTTTTCAATCATATATTTTCAAAATCAATTTCTTTCCATTTTCAAAAATACTTGCTAACAATTAATGATTTGATTCAACATTTCAAGTATGTTGCCTTTTCTGTTGAGAAAGGTTTAATGCCTGAATCATATCTTTTAAATTTCTTGTTAGCCAAATCCTTAATTTTAAAAATCAAATCTTTTTAAATTGTTTTTCAATCATATCTTCTTAATCACATCTTTTTCAAAATAGTTTTCAATCATATCTTTTTTTATTTCTAATTTCAAAATCTTTTTCAAAAATCACTTAATTTCTTTCCCACTCTTAATTTTCGAAAATTCTTCCCCTTTTCTCACATCCTTCCATTTAAGGACTAACACTCCTCCTTAAAGCACAATTCGAACTCTATCCCTCTTGATAAGTTCGAATTCTTCTACTCCTTCTTCTATTCTTCTTTTCCTCTGACACCTCAAGGAATCTCTATACTGTGACATAGAGGATTCCATATTTTCTTGTTCTCTTCTCTTTCATATGAGCAGGAACAAAGACAAAAGCATTCTTGTTGAGGCTGACCCTGAACCTGAAAGGACCTTGAAGCGAAAGCTAAGAGAAGCTAAAGCACTACTCTCTGTAGAGGACCTAACAGAAATATTCAAACAAGAAGAAGACATGGCAGCCGAAAACAACAACAATGCCAACAATGCAAGGAAGGTGCTTAGTGACTTTACTGCACCTACTCCCGACTTCTATGGGAGAAGCATCTCTATCCCTGCCATTGGAGCAAACAACTTTGAGCTTAAGTCTCAATTAGTTTCTCTAATGCAACAGAATTGCAAGTTCCATAGACTTCCATTGGAAGATCCTCATCAGTTTTTAGCTGAATTCTTGCAAATCTGTGACACTGTCAAGACCAATGGGGTTGACCCTGAGGTCTACAGACTTATGCTATTCCCTTTTACTGTAAGAGATAGAGCTAGGATATGGTTGGACTCACAACCTAAAGAAAGCCTGAACTCTTGGGAAAAGCTAGTCAATGCCTTCTTGGCAAAGTTCTTTCCACCTCAAAAATTGAGTAAGCTTAGAGTGGAAGTCCAAACCTTCAGACAGAAGGAAGGTGAATCCCTCTATGAAGCTTGGGAAAGATACAAATAATTGATCAGAAAGTGTCCTTCTGACATGCTTTCTGAATGAAGCATCATAGGTATCTTCTATGATGGTCTGTCTGAACTGTCCAATGGTGGATCTCTTCATCTGAAGAAGACACCTGCAGAAGCTCAAGAACTCATTGAAATGGTTGCAAATAACCAATTCATGTATACTTCTGAAAGGAATCCTGTGAACAATGGGACGAATCAGAAGAAAGGAGTTCTTGAGATTGATACTCTGAATGCCATATTGGCCCAGAACAAAATATTGACTCAGCAAGTCAATATGATTTCTCAAAGTCTGTCTGGAATGCAAGCTGCACCAGGCAGTACTAAGGACGCTTCATCTGAAGAAGAAGCTTATGATCCTGAGAACCCATCAATAGAAGAGGTGAATTACATGGGGGAACCCTATGGAAACACCTATAATCCTTCATGGAGAAATCATCCAAATCTCTCATGGAAGGATCAACAAAGACCACAACAAGGTTTCAACAACAATAATGGTGGAAGAAACAGGTTTAGCAATGGCAAGCCTTTTCCATCATCTTCTCAGCAACAGACAGAGAATTCTAAGCAGAGCCACTCTGACTTAGCAACCATGGTCTCTGATCTAATCAAAACCACTCAAAATTTCATGACTGAAACAAGGTCCTCCATTAGAAACTTGGAGGCACAAGTGGGTCAGCTGAGCAATAAAGTCACTGAACTTCCTCCTAGTACTCTTCCAAGTAATACAGAAGAGAATCCAAAGGGAGAGTATAAGGCCATCAACATGGCCGAATTTGGAGAGGAGGAAGAGGCAGTGATCGCCACTGAGGAAGACCTCAATGGACGTCCACTGGCCTCCAATGAGTTCCCTAATGAGGAACCATGGGAATCTGAGGCTCACACTAAGATCATAGAGGTTCCATTGGATTTACTTCTGCCATTCATGAGCTCTGATGAGTATTCTTCCTCTGAAGAGGATGAAGATGTCACAGAAGTGCAAGTTGCTAAGTACCTTGGAGCAATCATGAAGCTAAATGACAAGTTATTTGGTAATGAGACTTGGGAGGACGAACCCCCTTTGCTCACCAAAGAACTGGATAACTTGACTAAGCAGAGATTACCTCAAAAGAGACAGGACCCTGGGAAGTTCTCAATACCTTGTACAATAGGCACCATGACCTTCGAGAAGGCTCTGTGTGACCTAGGGTCAAGTACAAACCTCATGTCTCTCTCTGTAATGGAGAAGCTAGGGATCTTTGAGGTACAAGCTGCAAGAATCTCACTAGAGATGGCAAACAATTCAAGAAAACAAGCTTATGGACTTGTAGAGGATGTTCTGGTAAAGATTGAAGACCATTACATCCCTGCTGATTTCATAGTCCTAGAGACTGGGAAGTGCATGGATGAACCCATCATCCTTGGCAGACCCTTCCTAGCCACAGCAAAGGCTGTGATTGATGTTGACAGAGGAGAATTGATCATTCAAGTGAATGAAGAATCCTTTGTGTTTAAGGCTCAAGGATATCCCTCTGTAACCATGGAGAGGAAGCATGAAGAGCTTCTCTCAAAACAGAGTCAAACAGAGTCCCTACAGTCAAACTCTAAGTTTGGTGTTGGGAGGCCACAACCAAATTCTAAGTTTGGTGTTGAACCCCCACATTCAAACTCTAAGTTTGGTGTTGGGAGGTTCCAACATTGCTTTGAACATCTGTGAGGCTCCATGAGAGCCCATTGTCAAGCTTTTGACATTAAAGAAGCGCTTGTTGGGAGGCAACCCAATGTTATATTTATCTATTTTAATTTTGTTATTTTATGTTTTCTATAGGTTGATGATCATGTGAAGTCACAAAAACAATTGAAAAAGCAAAAACAGAATGAAAAACAGAATGAAAAATAGCACACCCTGGAGGAAAAACTTGCTGGCGTTTAAACGCCAGTAAGGGCAGCAAATGGGCGTTTAACGCCTAGTCTGGCACCATTCTGGGCGTTTAACGCCAGAAAGGGGCACCAGACTGGCGTTTAACGCCAGGAATGGGCAAGAAGCTGGCGTTAAACGCCAAAAGGGGCAGCAGCCCGGCATTTAACGCCAGGATTGGCAGAAAGGGCATTTTTGCACGCCACTTGGTGCAGGGATGAGCTATCCTTGACACCTCAGGATCTGTGGATCCCACAGGATCCCCACCTACCCCACCTACCCCATTCACCAATCACCTTAATACCTCTTTCCCAAAAATCCCTCACCTATCAAATCCCACCATTCTCTTCACCACTCACATCCATCTTTCATAAAACCCCACCTACCTCACCATCCAAATTCAAACCACTTTCCCTCCTAAACCCACCCACAATGGCCGAACCCTACCCCTCTCTCCACCCCTATATAAACCCATCTTCACTCCTTCATTTTCACACAACCTAAACACTACTTCTCCATCTCCTCCTATCTTTCTTCTTCTTCTACTCTCTTCTTTCTTCTTTTGCTCGAGGATGAGCAAACCTTTTAAGTTTGGTATGGTAAAAGTGTTGCTTTTCATTTTTCCATAACTATTTATGAAATATAAGGCTGGAGAAACCTCTAGAAAGAGGAAAGGGAACGCAAAAGCTTCCACCTCCGAGTCATGGGAGATGGAGAGATTCATCTCAAGGGTGCATCAAGACCACTTCTATGAAGTTGTGGCCATGAAAAAGGTGATCCCCGAGGTCCCTTTCAAACTCAAAAAGAGTGAATATCCGGAGATCCGACATGAGATCCAAAGAAGAGGTTGGGAAGTTCTTACCAAACCCATTCAACAAGTCGGAATCTTAATGGTTCAAGAGTTCTATGCCAATGCATGGATCACCAAGAACCATGATCAAAGTGTGAACCCGGACCCAAAGAATTGGCTTACAATGGTTCGGGGAAAATGCTTAGATTTTAGTTCGGAAAATGTAAGGTTGGCATTCAACTTGCCCATAATGCAAGGAGATGAACACCCCTACACTAAAAGGGTCAACTTTGATCAAAGGTTGGACCAAGTCCTCATAGACATTTGTGAAGAGGGCGCTCAATGGAAGAGAGATTCAAGAGGGAAGCCGGTTCAACTGAGAAGGCATGACCTCAAGCCCGTGGCTAGGGGATGGTTGGAGTTTATCCAACGCTCAATCATTCCCACTAGCAACCGGTCCGAAGTTACTATAGACCGGGCTATCATGATTCATAGCATCATGATTGGAGAGAAAGTAGAAGTTCATGAGGTTATATCCCAAGAACTTTATAAGGTGGCGGTCAAGTCCTCTACCTTGGCAAGGTTAGCCTTCCCTCATCTCATTTGTCACCTCTGTAATTCAGTTGGAATTAACATAGAAGGAGACATCCTCATTGATGAGGACAAGCCCATCACTAAGAAGAGGATGGAGCAAACAAGAGATCCTACTCATGGACATGAGGAAATTCCTCACCATGAAATCCTTGAGATGCCTCAAGGGATGCACTTTCCTCCACAAAACTATTGGGAGAAAATCAACACCTCCCTAGGAGAATTGAGTTCCAACATGGGACAACTAAGGGTGGAGCACCAAGAACATTCCATCCTCCTTCATGAAATTAGAGAAGACCAAAGAGTCATGAGAGAGGAGCAACAAAGGCAAGGAAGAGACATTGAGGAGCTCAAGCACTCCATAAGATCTTCAAGAGGAAGAACAAGCTGCCATCACTAAGGTGGACCCGTTCTTTAACTTTCTTGTTCTTTATTTTCCTGTTTTTCGAAAAATATGCTTTATGTTTATCTATGTTTGTGTCTTTATTACATGATCATTAGTGTTTTAGTGTCTATGCCTTAAAGTTATGAATGTTTTATGAATCCATCACCTTTCTTAAATGGAAAATGTTCTTAATTGAAAAAGAGAAGAATTGCATGAATTTCGAATTTTACAATAGATTAATTATTTTTGATGTGGTGGCAATACTTTTGATTTCTGAATGTATGCTTGAACAGTGCATATGTCTTTTGAATTTGTTGTTCATGAATGTTAAAATTGTTGGCTCTTAAAAGAATGATGGAAAAGGAGAAATGTTACTGAAGATCTGAAAAATTATCAAATTGATTCTTGAAGCAAGAAAAAGCAGTGAAAAGCTTGCAGAAAAAAGAGAGAGAGAGAGAGTATATGCAAAAAAAAAAGAGAAGAGAGAAAGAAAAAGAAAGAGCAAGCAGAAAAAGCCAATAGCCCTTTAAACTAAAAGGCAAGGGTAAAAAATAAAAAGGATCCAAGTCTTTGAGCATCAGTGGATAGGAGGGCCTACAGGAATAACATCCTGGCCTAAGCGGCTAAACCAAGCTGTCCCTAACCATGTGCTTGTGGCGTGAAGGTGTCAAGTGAAAACTTGAGACTGAGCGGTTAAAGTCGTGATCCAAAGCAAAAAGAGTGTGCTTAAGAACCCTGGACACCTCTGATTGGGGACTCTAGCAAAGCTGAGTCACAATCTAAAAAGGTTCATCCATTTATGTGTCTGTGGCATGGATGTATCCAGTGGTAATACTGGAAAACATAGTGCTTTGGGCCACGGCCAAGACTGATAAAGTAGCTGTGTTCAAGAATCAACATACTTAACTAGGAGAATCAATAACACTATCTGGATTCTGAGTTCCTATAGAAGCCAATCATTCTGAACTTCAAAGGATAAAGTGAGATGCCAAAATGGTTCAGAGGCAAAAATGTAAAAGCCCCGCTCATCTAATTAATACTGATCTTCATAGATGTTTTTAGAATTCATTGTATATTCTCTTCTTTTTAACCTATTTGATTTTCAGTTTCTTGGGGACAAGCAACAATTTAAGTTTGGTGTTGTGATGAGCGGATAATTTATACGCTTTTTGGCATTATTTTTAGTATGTTTTTAGTATGTTTTAGTTAGTTTTTATTATATTTTTATTAGTTTTTATTTAAAATTCACTTTTCTGGGCTTTACTATGAGTTTGTGTGTTTTTCTGTGATTTCAGGTATTTTCTGGCTGAAATTGAGGGACCTGAGCAAAAATCTGATTCAGAGGCTGAAAAGGATTGCAGATACTGTTGGATTCTGACCTCCCTGCACTCGAAGTGAATTTTCTGGAGCTACAGAAGCCTAATTGGCGTTCTCTCAATTGCGTTGGAAAGTAGACATCCCGAGCTTTCCAGCAATATATAATAGTCCATACGTTGCCCGAGATTTGATAGCCCAAATCGGCGTTCCAAATCAGCTCAAGACTGCCCGGCGTTAAACGCCAAAACTGGCACAAAAATGGGAGTTAAACGCCCAAATTGGCACAAAAGCTGGCATTTAACAACAAGAAAAGTCTCTACACATAGAAGCTTCAATGCTCAGCCCAAACACACACCAAGTGGGCCCAGAAGTGGATTTTTATGTCATTTACTCATTTTTGTAGACCCTAAGCTACTAGTTCTATATAAATAGGACCTTTTTGCTATTGTATTAGGAATCTTGGGATCAATTTAGATCTTAGGATCATCTTTGGACATCTAGTTCTTAGATCATGGGGGCTGGCCTCACGGCCATGCCTAGACCTTGTTCTTATGTATTTTTAACAATGGAGTTTCTACACACCATAAATTAAGGTGTGGAGCTCTGCTGTACCTCGAGTATTAATGCAATTACTATTGTTCTTCTATTCAATTCAGCTTATTCTTGTTTTAAGATATCACTTGTTCCTCAACTTGATGAATGTGATGATCCGTGACACTCATCATCATTCTCACCTATGATCGTGTGCCTGACAACCACCTCCGTTCTACCTTAGATTGAGTGGATATCTCTTGGATTCCTTAATCAGAATCTTCGTGGTATAAGCTAGAATTGATGGTGGCATTCTTGAGAATCCGGAAGGTCTAAACCTTGTCTGTGGTATTCTGAGTAGGATTCAAGGATTGAATGACTGTGACGAGCTTCAAACTCGCGATTGTTGGGCGTTAGTGACAGACGCAAAAGAATCACTGGATTCTATTCCGACATAATCGAGAACCGACAGATGAATAGCTGTGCTATGATAGAGCGCGTTAAACATTTTCACTGAGAGGACAGGACTGTAGCCATTGACAACGGTGATGCCCAACATACAGCTTGCCATGGAAAGGAGTAAGAAGGATTGGATGAAGATAGTAGGAAAGCAGAGAGACGGAAGGGACAAAGCATCTCCATACGCTTATCTGAAATTCTCACCAATGAATTACATAAGTATCTCTAACTTTATTTTATGTTTTATTCATCTTTTAATTATCAATCCTCCATAACCATTTGAATCCGCCTGACTGAGATTTACAAGATGACCATAGCTTGCTTCATACCAACAATCTCCGTGGGATCGACCCTTACTCGCGTAAGGTTTATTACTTGGACGACCCAGTGCACTTGCTGGTTAGTTGTGCGAAGTTGTGATAAAGAGTTGAGATTGCAATTGAGCGTACCATGTTGATGGCGCCATTGATGATCACAATTTCGTGCACCATTGATCCAACACACACGCCCTTAGCATATCTTCCAACGTCTGAATAGTCCTTTCTGACTATCCATCAGTTTGTGGATGATACGTCGTGCTGAGACATAGTCTCGTACCAAAAGCTCTTTGAAAAGCTCCCTAAAACCTTGACATGAATCAAGGATCTTGATATGAAACTATCGTCTATGGCACACTCTGCAACCTTACAACCTCTTTGATGTACAGCCTCGCTAATTCCTCCAATGAATAGTTCACTCGGATAGGCAGAAAGTGAGCGAACTTGGTTAAGTAATCCACGATCATCCAAACCACATTAAATCCCGACCTAGTCCTTGGCAACCCAGTTACAAAGTCCATTGCAATTTCTTCCCATTTTTACTGAGGAATCTCATGTGGCTGTAACATTCTCGACGGTCTCTGATGCTCTATCATCACCTTTTGACACGTCAGACATTTAGACACAAGTGTAGCTACATCACTCTTCATCCCAGGCCACCAAAGCATTTTTGCAAATCATGATACATCTTCGTACTTCCTGGATGAATAGAGAATCAACTATTATGAGCTTTCGACAATAACTCTTATCTTAAACTACCAACATCCGGCACACAAATCCACCCCTTTATCTCCATAACCCTTCACCGTCTTTAGTGAATTCTCCGTGCCTTTCTTTACTAATAGGTTGAAACATCTTTTAAAGTTCTTGTTCGTCTTGCTAAGCCCTTTGAATTTCTAACTTGAACGTACTTGAAATGTATAATTGATTCAAACAAGCTTTCCCCTCAACTTCACCAAGATCCAACTTAACTCTGCAAACTTATCTACCAACTCTTCTTATTTAATTCGCATCCACACAATGTTTAATAACTTCTGGCTCAAGGCATCCACTACAACATTAGCCTTACCAGGGTGATAACTTAGCTCAAAATCGTAATCCTTTAGTAGCTCCATCCACCTCCTCTGACGCATATTGAGCTCTTTCTGATCAAAGATGTACTTGAGACTCTTCTGATCAGAAAAGACTCTAAACCTCACTCCATATAAGTAGTGCCTCCAAATTTTCAATGCAAATACAACCGTCACCAATTTCAAGTCATGAGTTTGCTAATTCACCTCATGTGGTCTTAGCTGACATGAAGCGTAAGCCACCACGTTCCGGTATTGCATTAAAACACAACCCAAACCTTTCGGCAAGGCGTTGTAGTAAACCTCAAATGGTTTCTGTGGTTTAGGTAAAATCAAAACTAACGCTAAAGTCAACTTCTCCTTCAGAGTCTAAAAACTTTCCTCACACTCTGACATCCATACAAAAGGTGTATCTTTTCTGGTTAACTTAGTCATCGGTAGAGCGATTTGTGAAAATTCGTGGATGAACCTTCGGTAATATCCGGCTAATCCCAAGAAACTCCTAACCTCAGTCACTGACATCGGTCTTTCCCACTATATTACCGCCTCAACCTTTAATAGATCCACCGCTACCCCCTCTTTTATTCACCATGTGACCTAAAAACTTCACCTCCTCCTTCTAGAATTCTCACTTTAACAACTTAGCATACAATTTACACTCCTTTAGGATTTGCAACACAATCCTCATGTTTTCTTCATGCTCTCTCACCGTCTTTGATTAAATCAGGATGTCATCTAAGAACACCACCACAAACTTGTCCAAAAAGGGGACGAAATACTCTGTTCATGTAATCCATGAACACAGCAGGTGCATTCGTCAATCCAAAGCACATCACCGCATATTCATAGTGACCATAACGTGTTCTAAATGGAGTCTTTGGAATATCATCCTCTTTCACCCTTATCAGATGGTAACTGGATCTTAAATCAATCTTCGAGAACACTCCAGCTCCTTGCAATTGATCCATTAAGTTATTGATCCTAGGCAACAAATACTTGTTCTTCACAGTCACTTTGTTTAACTGTCGATAGTCCACATAGAGTTTCATTCCTTCATTTTTCTTCTTCACCAATAAAACTGGTGCTCCCCACAGAGATACACTCAGTCGAATGAACCTTTTGTTCAGAAGCTCTTCCAACTAAGTCTTAAGTTTAGCCAGCTCTATCGGAGCCATCCTGTACGGTGCAATTAAAACTGGTCTGGCTCCTAGCACTAAGTCTATCACAAATTCAATTTTCCTCTGAGGTGAAAATTTGGGAATATCTTCGAAAAATACTTCAGGAAACTCCCGAACTACCAGAATTCGATCTAACTTCTATTCATCCCAACGCATTCCCAGCCAAGAGTATGTAACCCTGACACTCTTTCCTACTACAGTTCACTATCACAGAGGTTAGGTAATAACCCTCAGCTACAACTGCTCCTCCTTCTCCTTCTGACATAAAGCGAATCGACCGCTTAAAATAATCCAACAATACTCGATTCTTTGACAACCAAACAAATCCCAAAATCATCTCCAACCTAATCATTAGCAAACAGATTAAATCATGAATAAAGGCTCTATCATTAATCTTGAAAGGTATTTGCCTACAACCTGATCTAGTCGCAATTGTCTGATACGGGGTATGCACATGCAAATTAAAAGCTAATTCTAACATTCTCAACCCTAGTTCCTTAGTCTTGTTAAATGCAATAACTGAATGTGAAGCTCCAGTATCATACAATGCAATCAACTCTTTTTTGCCAAATAAACATTTACCTCTCACCAGAGGATCCGACTTCGCAGCATCATTGGTGTTCACAGCAAACACCCGACCTTGTTGTTGGTTCTGACCTGCATTTGGATTTCTCCCACGAGGGAAATCCTTCGTAATCTGCCCAGGCAATCTACAAATAAAATAGCCATCTAAACCCAGCTTGCACGAGTCATAAGGGTGAAAATATCCACAACGGTCACAAATTAAATCTGGAGAAGTTTTGTTTTATTTACCTCTTTATCTCGCCTGGTGATACTGATCATAGTTGTTTCCCTTAAAATTCCCTCAACCTTGAGGGTGTTGAGGTACGTGTCCACTCCTCTTGAAGTTCGGACCTCTGGGCTGAAAGTATTTGCCTCGGCCTTTATTGTTGTTTCCTCCTCTAGTGTCCCTTGCTAGTGCCACCTTCTTTGCATAGTCTTCAACCACTCAGGCCTTGTTCACTAACTCAGAGAACACCCGAATCTCTAAAGGAGCCACAATAGTCATGATGTTTTTCCTTAAACCTCCTTGGTACTTTATGTACTTCCAATTCTCATAGGATTTTGGGGCACCCTAACACACCCTAGAGAATCTACAAAGTTCTTCAAACTTGCTCGTATACTCTGCTACAGATAATGAGCCTTGCTTCAGCTGCATAAGCTCCAACACCTTAGCTTCTCTTACTGATTCAGGAAAATACTTCTTGTAAAATGCCGTCTGAAACACGTCCCAAGGAATGTCTGCGTTTGGAAGTCGTAGCAATTGGCACTCTCCTTTGCTTTTCCCATTAGTTGATAGGCCAAAAATTCTATGAATTGGTTATCTGGGACATGCTGAGTCTGTAATGCACTCTCCACAGCTCGAAACAAGTTATCCACCTCAGTAGCATTTATCGTTCCTTTAAAAGTTGGCAGGTGAACATTGAGAAATGAAGCCACAGTCATCTGAGCACCTAGATCATTCCCAGCTCCTCCACCATTTCCATTTCTATTTCCATTTCTGACTGGTTGCCCCAGCCTCTCCACAGCTTTCACCATCGCAGCAATATTTTTTTACATGGTATTTGCTAGATTGGTCATCGTCGCCATGAACTTGGCATGGTTATTGGCCGATTCGTCATTGTCATTGTCTCTCCGTGTACATGAATGACCTCGTTCGTGAGTTATCATTCAGGGTCCTGTCCACACCAAATAATTGATATCAAGTTGATCAGTTTCAATATCTCAAGCCTGGGGTTTCAATTATCCCAGAAAAGCACTCAACAACAAGCATGCTATGCATATTAAGCAGATAATCTAAATAGCACGAAAGAAAAATGAACTAGAGTATGCAATAAAGCACAATCGGTCTATCCCTCAGGCTTACAAGGACGAACCACTCTGATACCACCAAATGTAACACCCTATCACCCTAAGCCTTATCTCTAGTCGTAAAGCGAAAGATAAAAAGTACCACAACAGTTCTAAAGCTTATACAATAATGTATATAGAAGAAAATAGTAATACGAGAATCCCGATAAAGAAATAAAACTCAAAACAGAGATACAAAAGCGCGAAGCGTTCACACGATTACTAAAAGTGTAAAAGGGTAAGGTACAACATGATAAAGATATAAAAGATTACAAAGTATATAGATATATAGGTATATATGATAGTCAAAAGAGTACAAGCCACAGCCCGTGGAGTTTAGGCCGACTAGTTTCATACAGACAATACAAAATGTTTGAAAAGTTACACATCAACATATGTCTCTCAAATAGCCTATAAGGAAACAAAGATACAAAAGTGAGAGCATATCTATAACAAAGTAATCCAAAATACAAAAGAGAGCAAAAGATCCCCAGCTCTGTCACCATCCCGCAACTCACCGAGGTGGTTTACGACTTGCATCTAAAAAATAACAACATATGATATGAGAACCGGAGGTTCTTAGTATGATAAAATTGTCCAATATATAAGATATAAGGTTCCAAGACGCCAAAGAAAATCCTAGAACTTCACATCAAGCATAAGATTCAAGCTTAGAAACATTTAAGTAAAAACTAAAAAGGGTTATCTAAATCCTAAGGATTTTCTAACTAATAGTTCACCGCTGTCCCACAGCCTTCGCCAGCCTAACCTCCATGCGATCCCATTGCCACCTCCTACCAAGCCTACTCAAATCCAGTAGAAATTAGAAGTATATACAAACAAGTAAAATACAGGTAGTTGACGTGTATAACAAGTAATTCAAGAATCAAGTAAGCATGTTATACATTTAGGCATTGAAATGCAAGTAAACAAAACAAGCAAACACATAAAAAATGCACATGATGAATGCCTGTGCTATTGACAGTGATATCACTAGTCGGTTCAACTGCCAACCCAACACATCTCCTCGGGATGTTGCCTTTCGGTCATGTATATAAATATGGCCCCTGGGATATAGTGCCCTAGGACAGTCTTCAGTTTAGATACGTGAAGGCTCAATATTAAATAAATATAGTATGAAATTAAAGGAGTAGAAGTAGGTAATGCTTGGACTTTTAGTGCGATCATGAGGTGCTAAAAGTTAGAGTGTTACGTTGTGCACTACATAGAAAAAATTCTAAAAAGAAAAGAAAGGGTGTGAAGTTTGCTGACAAAGAATTGCTAAGTGTATTTATCCATTCATCGAATAGTTTTCTAGATTTAAAAAATAATATATTGTAGAAGCCCAATGATGAGCGGATAATTTGTACGCTTTTTGGCATTGTTTTTAGTATGTTTTTAGTATGATCTAGTTAGTTTTTAGTATATTTTTATTAGTTTTTAGTTAAAATTCACTTTTCTGGACTTTACTATGAGTTTGTGTGATTTTCTGTGATTTCAGGTATTTTCTGGCTGAAATTGAGGGACCTGAGCAAAAATCTGATTCAGAGACTAAAAAGGACTGCAGATGCTGTTGGATTCTGACCTCCCTGCACTTGAAGCGGATTTTCTGGAGCTACAGAAGCCCAATTGGCGCGCTCTCAACGGCGTTGGAAAGTAGACATCCTGGGCTTTCCAGCAATATATGATAGTCCATATTTTGCCCAAGATTTGATGGCCCAAACCGGCGTTCAAAGTCACCCTCAGAATTTCCAGCGTTAAACGCCGGAACTGGCACAAGAATGGGAGTTAAATGCCCAAACTGGCATAAAAGCTGGCGTTTAACTCCAAGAAGAGTCTCTACACGAAAATGCTTCAATGCTCAGCCCAAGCACACACCAAGTGGGCCCGGAAGTGGATTTTTATGTCATTTACTCATCTCTGTACACCCTAGGCTACTAATTCTCTATATATAGGACCTTTTACTATTGTATTGAGAGCTTTTGATCATGTTTTTATGATTGAACCCTCTTTGGGAGGCTGGCCATTCGGCCATGCCTAGACCTTGTTCTTATGTATTTTCAACGGTGGAGTTTCTACACACCATAGATTAAGGTGTGGAGCTCTGCTGTAGCTCGAGTATTAATGCAATTACTATTGTTCTTCTATTCAATTCCGCTTGTTCTTGTTTCAAGATATCACTTGTTCTTCAACTTGATGAATGTGATGATCCGTGACACTCATCATCATTCTCACCTATGAACGTGTGCCTGACAACCACCTCCGTTCTACCTTAGATTGGGTGAATATCTCTTGGATTCCTGATACACGATGCATGGTTGATCGCCTGACAACCGAGTGCTCGCCTGACAACCGAGCCAGCCATTCTGTGAGATCAGAGTCTTCGTGGTATAGGCTAGAACTGATGGCGGCATTCAAGAGAATCCGGAAGGTCTAACCTTGTCTGTGGTATTCTGAGTAGGATTCAATGATTGAATGACTGTGACGAGCTTCAAACTCCTGAAGGCGGGGCGTTAGTGACAGACGCAAAAGAATCACTGGATTCTATTCAAGCCTGATTGAGAACCGACAGATGGATAGTCGTGCCGTGACAAGGTGCGTTGAACATTTCCACTGAGAGGATGGGAGGTAGCCACTGACAACGGTGAAACCCTTGCATAAGCTTGCCATGGAAAGGAGTAAGAAGGATTGGATGAAGACAGTAGGAAAGCAGAGAGACGGAAGGGACAAGCATCTTCATACGCTTATCTGAAATTCCTACCAATGAATTACATAAGTATCTCTATCTTTATCTTTATGTTTTATTCATATATCATCATTCATATCCATTTGTGTCTGCCTGACTAAGATTTACAAGGTGACCATAGCTTGCTTCATACCAACAATCTCTGTGGGATCGACCCTTACTCGCGTAAGGTTTATTACTTGGACGACCCAGTACACTTGCTGGTTAGTTGTGCGAAGTTGTGTTTATGCCATGGTATTGAACACCAAGTTTTTGGATTCATCACCGGGGATTATTTGTGTTGTGAAAAGTATTGATCACAATTTCGCATACCACCCAAGCAGGTGTAAAAGTTATTTTACAATATCTCAATTGTCATTATGTCAGTTGGTGTGAAGTATCGTATGTTTGTGATAGTGTCCAAAGAGGATCTATAGATTCTATTTCATTGTCAGAGAAGATTTCGAGAGGTGCGAACACACGAGTTGTATGCGAAGTTGGAGGATGTTGTCGACAGTTCTAGAACATTAATTCCAAATCCTCAATCAACTGTGTTGGGAGGAACTTCCAATTCGAGACCTGTGATTGCACCAGCCTGTCCGTTGGTTGCATCTCCATCTTTTCCATATCCATGACTGAAGTAGCTAAAGTGGTCCAGGTTAGTGACATTTATGTTGGCAACCCGACACATGGATATTTACAACCATGCCAATGTAGCTGAACCCAGCTATAATTGCCCAACTTGTCAAGCTTCGCCACATACGACAACCACCAAAGGTGAACTAGGTTCCCATTCTTGTCATCGAACAACTGAGTGAATAATAGCATCAAAATATAATCCCGAGCGTATATACGCACTGTGTCCTCACTAGCATCAGTTAGGAGCACCCTGAACCTCTCATAAAACCATGTGAAGTAAATCATCATCTGGTTGACTATATTCAGCAGCGGCAGCTCACCGAATAGCTCTTCGAACTACTCCCACGCTGACTTTCCATCAGGAATGAACTATTCGAAGTTAGTGAGGCACCCACTAACAGCCTCTCCATCAACAGGCAATCCCAATTGATACACTACGTCTTGTAGACTGATGGAGCACTCTCCGAATGGCATATGGAAGGTGTGCATCTTAGAATGTCACCTCTCAATAAATGCGCTCACTATAGGCTCATACACCTAGAACCAATGGTTGTTCAACCTAGCAAAGTAATACAAACCAGCAGACTCCAAGTAAGGTATGATCCGGTTATGTAGAGACATATTCTGTTGCCTCTTAACAGTATAAATACACCTAGTCAACTGCATCAAACAAAAAATTACACTAATATAAGGTGATAGAAAAAGATAAAAGACTAATATATAACATTTATACAAATGCCCTAATCAGATTTGAGTAATATAGACGCTTATAAGGAATAATCTATCTAATCTTTCACTACAGCTAAAAATTGCACTAATGTAAGGTGATAAAAAATATATATATAAAAGTCTAACATATAACAAACTATCACTAATATAAGGATGGTGCTCATGTGATTCTCTCTCAAAATCTCTCAACCACAATATCACACCTCATTCTAATGAATAATCCATCATTGACCATTGTAGTTTTATAACATTATAAAGTATAAACTGCAATAGCTAGCAACAGATTCACTTTGCTGGTTTTTTTATAATCCGAGACTGCCAATAACGATTATGCGTGAATTTTGCTACACGTAAACCTTGGCTGGCAATAGTGGTTTATGGGCATCAGTGGGTTGACTATAACCTACAATAGGGTATCACAGTTTATGGTTTAGTAAGATTGGCACGCAATCTGCAACAACAGGGTATAATGGTTTACATAGATTAAGATTAGAACCAAAATGTAAGCTCTTTTAGAATATTGCAATTGTATAAATTTGCTATCCAATTATAGGTGTTTTGCCCTAATTTTAATCATAAATGTAAATTAACTAGATACTAAAAAAAAAAAATAGAACAATTAGGTAAAGTCATGTTTGTTCCTATCGTGCCTCGAAGATTCACGGATGACCAAAAGGAATTCTTCTGATTTTACTTCTAATTCTGTTGACTCTTCAGATTAAAGGCTGTGCGGAAAGAAATTCTTATGACATATTAAAATCTAGTTCATAAAAAAATAGCCAAATGGGGAATTCATCAATACTCAAAAATACCATATGCTTACACAACACAAAAAAAAGGAGTGTGAAAGCACGAGTTCCATCACAGAAGTTACACTTAACACTTCTATTAGATTACCCCAAAAAAATTACTGTAGTAAGACGAAGAAAACAACATCGTTTTCTTTCTTCCTTTGTATTATTTTTTCTTTTAAAAACTGATATCATATCAACTTCAGTTGAGCAACTTATGCCACACATAACAACACTATGGTTTAGTTTTGGTTAAAATTCTGGGAGCAGCGGAACACATGGTTGCAGTGTCTTTTGGTTTGAATTTTCTGATCCTACTCAAATGTCATTTGTTCAGCTTCGTTCCTAATATGTTCAAACAATGGCGAAGATAAATAACGCTCTCCAAAACTGGGAAACACCACCTGCATGGCAACATGAGTAAGTGGCAGGGTTTAGCAAAACAGATTCATAGGTAGAAGTAGAATAATTACACAACTGGAAACATTAATAAAGGGGAAAACTATGAGGCTTTTTTTTTTTTTTTTTGGTGACTGGAAAACTATGAGGTTTGTTTCCGACAATTATCCACAAAGATACTAGATATAAATATGTTTAGGTAAGGAAACAAATATAAGAATAAACAAAATTTGCCTAATTTTTTGTGAACAATGGAGATGAAAGACAAAAGTACTTGTATATGTATTACTTTGTCGGAGACACATATCAAACAAAATACAAGAGAAATGCTAGGGGGTTAATACTTTTTATCAATATTCGCTAACAATTTGGGCCAACACTTCATTTTTATACTATTAGATTTAGAGTATAGGGTTTAGAATTTAGTACAAAAATACCTTTGTTGCCCATGGATTGATAAAAAATGATCAATTTTGTTGATCATGTAATATTTTGCTCGACAAATAAAGCCTAATAGTCATCACCATCACGAATCTATCAACACAATCAGCAGGTAAGAAAAAGTTATTTGAACAAAGAATATTCAGCATACTCCATGTCAAAACCTGCTCTGCTTCTATTGGATCTTGGTGTGGCCACCCAACTCTAACACACAATGACACAAACCCTTTTTTATTCACCATTGGAGCTTTTTTGTGTTGAGTGGTGACCAACATTGTGATGTTCAAATGACACCACTCACCAGCAAATACCTGCCCTTCTAATAAGGGTATGTTTGATTAATTAGGAGGTTAAAAATTTCATGAAACTTTTGGTGTGAAATTTTGCACTTGGAATTTTTCTATGAAAACTTCCACCCTAGAGAATTTTAAGAAGATGATGTAATAGTCAATTAGTTATCTCATAGTTCAACAAACTCATTGATTGAAGATTACAAACTTACAGCAATGAGCTTCCCTGCATTCTCAGGTCTCTTCCCCACTTTTATTGCAGCTGCAGCTGCAGCACCTGATGAAATTCCCATCTAGAAAAGCAAAAGTGATAACATAATCAGCATGAAAAAAAAATCAATCTGAATATATACATAAAAAGAAAGAAAAAAACTTAAAAAGGAGTCATGAATGATCATTTCCGTACCAGCAAACCTTCTTTCAAGGCAAGTTGCCTGGCAGTATCTATAGCTTCTTCACTTGATATCTGCAGCACATAATATTAATAACATGTTTTTGGAATATCGTTGCTCTTTTCCATATTAACATGTCTCGAGAATCAAATTCAGATTAAGATTCTTCAGTATCATGGCAGACTTATCATTCATTACAAAAATAATAGGCCACTAGTACTGCACTTGGTTATGTGTGTGTAATGGTCAGTTTTGATCATACCCAAAAGATGACTACTTCCATGAGGACGTCTTCATATAAAGATAGTATTGCAAACTGTTAGATGACTTGACATATTTGACTGAACTATTAGGTTCGCAATACCATCTTCACACTAATTCAAATTTGAATGGGAATATGTTAGTTTTAAGATATACCTGAATAACTTCATCTAGGAGATTAATATCCAGTACGCCAGGAATGATGCCATTACCAATCCCTTGTATTTGGTGAATACCTTTGACATACCAACAAAAATACAAAACAGTTAGTAAACACAACTCAAATTGTTGCTAAGATCTTACTAAACTTAAAGAACATATTCTTTTTCTCCCAAAGAGTTTGTTATGCCATCATTGAAAAATTCATTCTTACAAGCCCTTCTACTCCTTTCCTTAGTCATTGAGGATAACGAGGAACAAAACTTGTGCACTAAAAACACTTTAAGAGAAAGAAAGCACGTATGAATGTGGATAATGATAAAATCACCTGGCTCTCCTCCACTTAGGACTGCACTTTCAACTGGTTCTATACCATACACCTGCCAAACAAAAAAAATGGGCAACAGGAACCTTGAAGTTAGCTTCAATATTGGAAAAACTTAGGCTGCGTTTGGTTTTTGTTTTTATTTTATGTGTTCATTTTTAGTATTTTTTATTTTTTATATTGTGTAAAAAAAAAAAGAAAAATCAGTCAAAACAATAGAATTCTGTTTTTTTTTTTTAATAAAAATTTAAAAATAGAAACTATAAAAAATAAAAATAAAAGATGAAAACACAAATTAAATCTATCCTTATAAAGAGTTTATTTTGGTTTATACTTTAGAATTTATAGAAGAAAATCAAACCAAATAGGCCGCGAGAGGTGAACCTTGATATTGGGGTTTTTCTCCTTAAGGAACCTGCCAGCACCGGTAATTGTGCCCCCAGTTCCTATCCCTGCAACCAAAGCATCAACTTTCCCTCCACAGTCTCTCCATATCTCAGGCCCAGTTGTCTCATAGTGAACCTATTCAAGGATGATAATTGTTCATGACAATGTAAGTAACTCTCATTTATGTAAAACTGGGGAATGAATTTTCTTAATTGGACTAAAATTGATGTTTTACATTCTTATGGGGTTTGATTTAGTGGTCAGGACGATAAAATTTAAAAGAGGTTGAAATTGGAATTTCCAATTTGTATTAAATTAAAATTTAAATGTTTTTTAATGCTTCGATCAGTCTGTCTGATTTTTTTTAAAAGAAATATTTATTATTAAGAAGACAAGATCAAACCATATAATTTCAAAGCAATTAATTTAAAAAAAAATAAAACATACAAATCATTTGCCTCATCCCATGTTCTTGTGAAACTCCGCAACAGCCAATATCGTTCATTTTCTCCTCTCAACCTCATAAGCAAAAAAAATTGCCAATAATAGATCTATAAAATTTAGATATCGGAGGTGCAAAGAAGACATAACGTCATAAATTAATATTTGTGTTACCTAGTTACCCTGGACTCAAATTTACTAACAACAGGGACAAATATACTTTCTAGTTTGAAACATAACCCCATATAGGCACACAATTGAATGAACATAGTATTCCATCAACTTTGTTGAAGTCCAAATATTGTGAGTGAATGAATATGCAAAGTGGTCACAGTTGTTTGGTAAGAAGACAACAAGGTACCTTGGGATTTGCAGGATTATCAATCTGGCGAAGCATGATACTCCCAGGAATCTTGGATATAATCTCTTCAGCCTTCTGAATAACTGCAATGGTTCCTTTGTCAGGGTCAGTGAGATACACCTCTGCTCCAAAAGCTCCAAGTACTATTTTTCTCTCAAGGCTCACTGAAGCAGGCATGGCAACTATTACTCTATAACCCTTCAATGCTCCTATGAATGCCAACCCAATGCCGGTGTTACCACTCGTTGCCTCAACAAGAACACTCTTTTTACAACAAAATAATAAGAACTTCTTAAGAGCCCCTCTCAATATTTTATCATTATGGACAGTAAAAATATGCAGAACATGTATGAATATGACGCACAGATACTTCACTTTTACTGGTATTTAATTTGTATGTCCAAATAAAATTCATGTTTAGAAATTGCAAAGCTCTATTTTGATATCTAGAAATTTTACTAACCTTTCCAGGTGTGATGAGACCTTTTTCTTCAGCATCTTTGATCATGCTAAATGCTAACCTGAGTGGGAAAAGAAACTATAATTACAAAAGAAAAATACTAGAGAGCCAGCACAATTTATTGTTTTTAGCTAGCAGTTAGCCAACAATATTAAAAAGTGTTAGCTAAAAGTATGGTGTTAGACGGTTGGGTTAAGGATATTGGACTGCTGACCAAAAATGCTAGTCATTATCAATTAATTGCCGGCCTTGAAATTTTCTCATGACCAAAATAAAATAAATACAAATATGAAGTAAAAGTTGTAAAATGAAGGAATGTCATGCCTATCTTTGACACTGGAGCAGGGTTGCATGGACTCTAACTTAGCAGCAATACGGGCTACGCACCCCTCTGCTATTTTGTTCAGGTATACCATTGGGGTATTACCTATTAACTGCACAAGCAAACCGGAAGCAAATATTAGTAATTTATTTTGATTTAGCTAATATATATTTTTAAATTTATCAACTGAACGAGTTTTTACAAAAAATTATACAAAATTTAAATTTACAATGTATTTATTATATATTTATTAAACTAAAAAATTTAAAACTTTACTGACAATAATTTTAATATGTATCTTAACAACAAAATTGTTAACTAACTATTTCTTTTAATCTCAAGATAAAAATAAATATGGAAAATGACGGAGTCAAGGTTGTTGTTCAATTTTTCCTATCATGATATGCATGCAAGTTGACCGTAGATGATTAAGGAGCCTTTAGCACTTTATTGCATACAATAAAAGCTACTTCTAAGTGAATATTAAAATCAGTCACTAAAATTAATTATTAATATAAAATATATATTAAAAATAAATTAAATTATAATATATTTATATACAAATATATGATGACTAATATGGTGATTAATTTTTAATGTACATATAGTATTTTATACAATAATTCTTTCTTTGAAGGTTTTGTCAATTTTTTTTTTCTTTTGGAATTTCATTTTATTATACAGTACTGAGATTAAGATAATACCCTAAACATGTTCCAAAATGTTTACACTAGTAATGTTACATACGAAGAATTATGTATTAGATATATTGCCAAAATTTGACACCATTCAAATAGATATGGTTAAAGAATTCAAGGTAAAAACCACTCATGCACTTAAAAGAGCACATTTTTATTTATTTATTGTGGTAAAAGTTTTGACAGCACAATTTTGACTCTGGTAGATTGGCGTAGTTTTCCTTACTTCAGTTACATCATTCTTGATTGCACACTCTACCTCCATCTCACCAACTTCAGAGGGCCTACAAGCGAAATAAAGTGCACCAAGTAAGCAAATATAGTTGAAGATGTAAATAAATAAATCATGCTATATCATCCAATAAATCAATTATTAATATAAGTACATATTAAAAATAAATTAAATAATACAATAATACATATATTTATACATAAATATATAGTAATTAATTTAATAGTTGGTTTTTGACATGCACATAGTATTTTTTATTAACAAATGTGTATATGACTTGACTTTTATATAAACAACAATTAACAACAACAATCACCTAGTCAAAGTCTTCAAGTAAAGGGAAGCTTGTTCATGATTGTTGAATTCCTCCTCTCGGGATGTAAACAGAGAAGAGGAAGCGGCGTGACCAATCATCATATCTCAAAATAGAAACATACAAGACACAATCTAATGAGGACTTTAATTTGAAGTTTAACTGAAGTGTGAACCAAATAAATACTCACAGCGTGAAGCAGTGGCCTAATGATTGGGACCAAAACCAATTGTAATTTAATTGAGTTGCTAGTGGGACGATTGAGTTTTCCATTAATAGAATATGTTATCTTTTCAAATGACTGAAATCAGAATGGGCCCTCCTTGTTGTCTTGGCACGGCCATGGGTAGCTTTAGATAAGGAGATACCAAAGCATGTACAACGAGTGGCTACAAAAAGACACTGCCCACTAGAACTAGTGGAAGTTATTTTTTTATAATAAACTTTTATAGCAAATAACAACCTTTATTGGCCATATGTTAACTGTTAACTTGTCATGTGTGTAACAACAGAACAAAAACACAAAAACAATTAGCAAATTAACAAGTTCAGAATAACAGTTAAAATTTACCAGAAGAACACTAAATGCAAGTGGAATCATTATGCTAATATGTTTTCTGCAAAGATGCTATTTGTGCAGCTAAAATTTCCTAATTACTAAGATCCAATTATTCTAATTTCACATGCAATCAACTTACTAAGTTTCTAAAAGCTAGAAATTATAAAACCTATATGGTTAAAGCATTTCATCAAACATATTTAGTGCGGTAAACAAGAGAATTCAAAGCTTAATATCAATGTGATAGAGAAGAGAACATAACTATTGTAACTTTAATTCAGGCTATGAAAAAATCCAAACCACTACCAAATCAAATAGTTACTTATTGTAATGGAAATCAGAAGTTGCAGAGTTTGAAGCAGAGTATTGGTGTTGTGTGAGTGTATTGTATGGTGGCGGGTTTAGGGAACTCATGGCGGCGACAAAAGAGAGCCGTTCGACGGCTAAGTGGAGCGCGCGGGTTGGTTGCAGAGTTTGAAGCAGAGCAACGTGGCTTCCAGACGAACGCGAATGCGAACTCGAACGGTGAACGGCGAGTGAACGCGAACGATGAACGCCGAGCGAACATGAACGGCGAAGAACGCGAATGAAGACGACAGCTGAACGAAAACCCGAACATGAACGGCACACAAACGGCGACGGAAGCGCGGCTGAGCAGACAAAGACGACGGACGCCGAGCTCGAGGAAGCAGCCGCGATCGGTGCCAGCGAACAGGGGTTGAAGACTTGGAGCACGAGGGAAGCTAGATAGACGGACGGATGGCAAACTTTGAGTGCGACGGACGGCGGCAGTATGCCACTCCTTGCGGCGGTGGTTTAGGCTTACAGTGCTTGGGTTTTTTGGCTGGGTTTGTGTGATTTCTTTCTGAATGAAACAAAAGAAAGGGAGAAAGGGAGAAAGAAACGAAGGAGCTTCCGTTTTTGTGTAAACCGGGCGGGTTCTGGTTCCGTCCGACCGGCCGGTTCCTGGCCGGTTTAACGGTTTTTCACCGGTTTTTTTAAGATGTGAATTAAGCTAGTTCCTCCTCTCTGCCAGTTGCAAAGTTAACGATGTTAATGAATAACTGATGTAAAACATAATGTCAAATGCATCTTTAGTCATTGAAAATTTTTCTGTCGACCTCCTTGCCGCAAGGATGGATAGGACAGTTGTTGGTTCCTTCTTGCACAGTCTCCATTGTAGGCCACCTCTTTTCTCCCTCTTGTAGCTTAGGTTTTACGTAAACTAACAACTCCATTAGTCCGAAGTCTAGCTTTTCACTATCATCGTTTCGTTTCAAAATGTTTTCTTTCACTTTGTGTGAAGAGTAACTATTAATTATTGCCACACCCAAGCAAGGTTCTTAGTTACTCACAAATTGTTGCTCGTCAACAGTCACCAACAACGTTAGTGATTTCATCACGCAAAGTAAAAGACAAGAATTTGAAATGTCTTGTGTAGATTCTATCATAGAAGAGTGAAAAGCTAGACTTTAGCCTAACATGGTTGTTTCTAACTCGAAACTAACTAGCCATGGAAATGGATGTGGTCACCGCCAAATGCTAGAGGGAAATACCAGCAATAGTGGGAGAAAGACATAGGTATTTGTGTAAAAAATAAAAAAATTTCTTCTTTCCTATTTAGTTGTTTAGTGGTTTTTTTTTCCCCCGAAAATGAGAGATCGGGGATTTTGTAACATCTAAAATAGATAGTACTTTCAGTAACAGACAGAGCGTGGCTCAAGAACCTATTACCGAAAAAAAGTGTGGTTCAATAACACGCTAACTCTCTATTAAGTATGTGTATAAAGACCATTTCGTAAAATTAAATCTCAAGATTAAAAGATGATTTCTGTTAGTGTATGCTTCCAAAGTGTTTCATAGAGTTTCTCATTTTTTAACATTCATTGAGTTTCCCATTTTTAAACATCCAACACAATTTTATCTGGTTGTCCAACCAAAAATCAAGAAGCACACTTTGATCCACAAATCATTTTCTTTTTTGTTTTCAAATTCTGTCCTAATTATTCCAACCAGATTGAAAGGAGATATTGTGCCATTGAACTAGCAAGAACCAAAAACGGTAGGAGCTGAAAATATGTAGAAAGAAAATTGGTCCCCAAATCTTAAGATAATCCATATTAATTCATTTCAAAGACATGCAGTGGGCTGATACTATAATGAAAGAATTCTGATAACTGAAAGAAATTCTACTGTGAAATTGAAGTCAACTCAAACAACCATTTGAAGCTAAAGCGATCTATGAGCATATCAATTTTCAAAGGCTGATCCGTTTCTTATCCATTTTAACATAATGAAGAGATCTCCCAGAAAACCATTTCAAGTCCAACTAATATAATTTGTTCAATCACATTTCAAGCTACCATGAACCTTCAGCACCGACAGTTGGATTCTTGAAGGCAGAGAATTCCCAATAAGTCTTCAATGAGAATGGTGGGAAGAGGGTAGCACCTTCTTCAGTAATTTTGGATATCTGCAAATTGGACATTACATATGATAAGTATCGTCACACAATAAATAAACCTTTTGTAATTGAAAAAAGAATTTATATACAAAATAAAATCCAAAAATCAATGAAAAAAGAAGTTATTCAGTTCAGATTTAGGCATTGTAAGAACCACAGTTCACAACCCTGATGGAAAATCATATAACATTCCTAACTTGGAGTAAATAAAAATTTGTATAAATAATTTCTCTAATAAAGACTTGAAAACATAAAAATAAGCACTCTGATGTAAAAGAAAATGAAATTTTCACATTTTGATCACAAACAAGTTGTTATATTCAACTTATTCAACTTTTAAACATTACGACTCAATGCTATGATAAATTATGAACAACAATATGTTAGGTGTCGTTCTCTTCCAGAAGATCAGGCAATTACCAAAAAAAAAAAAAAAAACTTTTGGTCCTCTTACGTGGTTTCTTAATTGGGTAATGACTAATGAGCTGGTAAACCTATAATACCAGTTAATTTAAAATTTTGATTTAGTTGCTCAAGATGAAGGAAACTCAAACACAACCCAATATTTTATATCAGATAGTCATTTTTCCTGTCACAATAGGGTTCCAAGTTAAACTTTCATTTCTTATATTGTGAATCTCTGTATGCCAAGCTAATTTGAGCAGAGAGGACATAAATTATTTTATGCATGCAAAGAAAGAAACCTTGGTCATTACTCCTGATTTCCAAGTAAGTTCACATACTTATATTGTTACGTTAACATCTAGAAACCTACTAACTTCTTTGGGATGAGTCGAGATTAGACTACAAGTATCCAAATCTAGGAAGACAAGGTGCATGTAGAGATAAGAGGCCTAGAGATCATGGTTGTTATTGATAGCAGCTCAAAGCTACTAACCGAACTTTCATAACAAGCACTAGACCAGAACCCTATACTTGTCAATAGATTAACCATGTGATTACAGTGCAAACTTGTTTAGAGAGTGACTATCATGTGAAAGCTTAAAGTGATAAGAGCCATATAAATGGTTACATCTCAAACATGCTCCCTTACACAACAGCCTCTTTAGGGCTTGAAATGTAATTGTGCATATGCTTTTTTATTTCTTTTTTGTAGTTTGTCTTTATGATGAATTTTTTCCTTTTGGATATAACAAGGATCAAACTCGAGACCTTTTGATCATGGAGGCTCTAATACCATGTTTAGGGAGTGATTATCATGTGAAAGCTTAAAGTGATGGGAAGAGGCACATTAATAGTTATATCTCTAACATAACTGAAAAAGGGAATATAGATTATGAAATACTAAGCATAGTGAGCTGCAGAAAATGATCATTCCACTCCAAACACCTACTTTCAAATTCCACACATAACTCCCTATCTATATTATGATGCCTGCTTTACTATTCACAGAAAGAATCCAGTCATAAGCCAAAATAAACAGAATTGGGCACTGTATTAAAATGATGAGTTTGAAATAGAGAAGACAAAAAACCAATAGGAACGTATTCTAGGAAATGGGTGCAGCAGCACCTAGTCCTTGGTCGGGAAGATGTATGGCATATTTTCATAATTTTTTAGCACAGGCAAGAAGAGGAAAAAAAGCACACACCTGAATCTTGTTGACAGCAGACCTATCACGATATAAGAGCACACGCATGCACTTCTCCAATAGCTTGACTCCCTCTTCAAAGGTTAAATTTTCATGCCATTCATCACGTAGAATTGGCCTTGCAAGATGATTCCCAAGTCCTGTGGCTACATGATTATCTTCAAAATTAATGCCAATCATGTTGACCTGGATAAGATTCACAAAAAGGAATAAGCATGCGGGTAACTCACACTGATAAAAATAAAGATAAACCATTTCGTACCATGCCAAGGTACTTCTGCCCATTTTTCACACCACCCAGTACAAGTGCATTCCACAATGGGTTGAACTTGTTACGTCTATTATACATCACACGAGTTAAATAGTTATGCACTTCCTTAGGTCCCAGGGAGTTTCCGTCATCCCACATGTTGTCATAAAGGCTGCAGTGGTAAAAGGTCAAAATCAACTGTTACATGGGAAAATTAAAACATGTAACATAGAAAAGACTGGGAGGAGAAAATACAGATATACTCTTTAACTCCATGTTTGTAACACAATATAGAATATAAACACCATAAACATCAAAGATAAGCATCTAAGATTATTTTACCTAAATAGATCCTTTTCTGCTTCATTTTGAAATAGCAAATGCTCATTTATGCAACAAAATATGCACTTATTTAAGTAACGATATAAATACATAAATACAAAGTGCTTACATAAGCTCGTCAAGGTAGCGTAGAATCTCCTGAAAGTCACTTATTTCCCCACTAGCACCAAGAAGAGAATGTTTCCCAATAGGCTTCAAACGATCAATACTTTTGTACCGTAAGGTAGAGCCATAGGAACCTATTAATGTACTGATAATTGAAATGAGATGCAGACTGAGGCCGATACTAACATAAAACAACACATTCCCAACATAGAACATATCACAAATACCAAACTAGAACATGTAAAAAAATCATCACATATCATTGTTCCAGCAAAAGAACCTTTTCAAAAAGCACTGTGAATGCCCGTGGAAATCAGATTCAGATGCCACTGATACAGCATTTTTTGGGTGCTGAGTATAAAGATAAACAACATACATATAACCACAATATCTACGAATAGGTTGCACCAAATAATCACCACTAAGTCACTAACTACCAGACAAAAGTTCAATAGCCAACAACAAAATGCACATCTTTATTTCAACAAGCACGTTTTTTTATTTATTTTGTTTTTTTTCAAGGGAAACGAAAAGAATAAACTTTTACTTGACCATAATATTATCATAAAATTTTTCAGCTGAAAAAAATATAATAGTTAACTGAAAACAAAATCAAATACACTCACCCCGATTTCTAACAATAATCCCCTACCACAAAAAATCAAGTTAAATATTTGACAGAATCTTACCTCCCATGTCAGCAGCCATAAGAATCCCATTTTTGTATTTGAGAGCAACCACAGAGGTTCCAGTTACATAGGGATACCTAACAAGCTCAATCAAAATTTCAGGGTCCACAATAATCCATCAATTTTGTGCGCGAAAGCAAACGGGCACAGATACATTGAAACCAAAAATCGATTTGGTGCATTGAAATTTGGAGAAAAAAGAATGAAGATTGATGGAGTAGAGAGAACTTACAGAGTTCGCTGTGTATCAGAGACTGAGTCCGAGTTAGAGGCCATCGTAGTGAGCAAGAAAACAATTCCAAGCAAGAGAGAAAGGTAAAGAGTAAAGCATGCAAAGGTCTTGCCAAGGGGGAGCAAACAACGGCGTCGTTTATACAGTTTATTTTTCGTTTCTTTATGTTGAAGAAACAGATTTTGGATTTTATATAAGATTTTTTTTTAAACTGCTAAAAATTTTAACATTTGTTTAAACAGATTAATAAATTAATTATTAGACCAAATTAAATTAATTAAATTTTATATAAAATTTAACTTTAATATATATTTAGATTCGGTATAATTAGATGATTTTTAAAATATTAAATTTAAAAATTAATAGTTTTAATATTTTTTCTGACTTAATAATTTATTATAATTATAAAAAATTAATTATCAAGATAAATTCTTTTATTTATATATAAAAAATCTAAAGCAAGCCTTGTAAGTTGTAACAAAATTTTTATAGAATAATTTTTTCTAACTATTTTTTAGTTAATAGTTTTTTACCATTTTCTTCTTATAAAATGATGTCCGCTTAAATTTTTATTATAAAGTAAAGTAATTTGGTTAGAATATTTAATAAATGTGCTATTTATCAATGGGATACGTAGTTGACAGTTTTTAAAAAAAACGTAGCATATTGATAAACTATAATTTTATAGTTTATTTTGTATTAAATTTGGTGGATTTTATGAACTTTTATTACATTTATTCAATAAAATAGCATAGTTTTATAAATTTCTCCTAATTGTATTTTATGATTAAAAACATGTTTTTTAGATTTTTAATTAGTTAAATTTAATCCACTTTGATTTCACTCGATACCTTGATATATTTTTTAGTGATTTCAGGTTTAAGAAGCAAGGATTAGATCAAAGAAATGAAGAAAAAGCATGTAAAGTGAAGAATTCATGAAGAAATGTGGATTTGGTGAAGTCATGGCGACGCGTACGCGTGATCCACACATACGCGTGATAAGCAACACGCAGCCAACTTAATAAAACACACTGGGGGCGATTTCTACAGCTGCCAAAGCCCAATTCAACTCATTTCTGAAGTTATTAGAGGCTAAATTCAAGATGGGACAATGGGAGAGCAACTAGGAGTAGAATAGAAACATGCTTTAGGTTATATTTTAGAGAGAAAAGCTCTCTCTTCTCTCTAGAATTAGGGTAGAATTAGGTTAGATTTCTCTTAGGTTTAGCCTTTAATTCTTGCCTTAATTTAGTCTTCCTTTTAATTTGTTGTTGCTACATCTTTGCTCTTTCAATTCTTGTTAATTTCTTATTTTAGTCACTTTTATGTTTATGAACCTTTGTTGATTTTGATTTCCATTTAATGCAATTAGATGTTTTATGTTTCTTATTGTTTGATTGAATTGTTATTGTTATTTTCTTGCATTGGGTAGTTTAGATTTTATTATTTCTTGTACTTTTATCATGCTTTTATTTTATTCCTTCCAAGTGTTTGATAAAATGCTTGGTTGGATTTTAGAGTAGATTTTTGTACTCTTGGCGTGGGTTGATAACTTGGGTAACCTTGAGTTACTAATGTCCAAATGATTGATAATTTGTGTCCATTGACTCTAGTCTCTCACTAAATTAATTAGTGAGTTAGATAAGACTTATGGATTAGGATTAATTAAGCCCATTTGACTTTCCTCTAACATTGGGGATGACAAAGTGGGAGTGATCCTTGTAATTATCATATTGTGGTTATTAACAAGGATAGTGAACCTTAACCATCAACCCTTGCCAAGACCTTTTTACCATTTGAATTTTCTTTATTTTCTTGCAATTTATTTCCTTGATCATTAATTGAAAATATTTTTTCATAATCAATAATATGCACACTTTTTTGCAATTCCTAGGGAGAACGACCCAAGATTAATACTCTCGATTATTTTGATTTGTATTGTGACAACCTTTTAAACTTTGATTGAGGATTAATTGTTGGTTTGGACTATGCTTGCAACGAAATTTCTTTGAGAAATTCTAGACCGACAGTAATCTTCCATCAAGTTTTTGGTACCGTTGCCGGGGAATTGCAATGTGTGCTTGTTATTGGTTATTGTTCATTATGTTAATAGTGTGAATATGCTTGATTTTTGGTTTGATTGTTAGTTTTTGCTAGTTTTAAGAGTTTATTCTCATTAGTTCTTATTAGTATTTGGTTTTATTTTCTATTCCTACTTTGAATTCTTATCCTTTTGGCTATGAGTGTGGTTACAACTATGTTGTAGGAAATGAGAACTACAATGAAGGATTGCATTAAGGATGGGACAGTCAAAGGTGGGAGGAGCCATATGTTTATTATCAATCCTCTTGGTAACAACCTCCTCCAATGTACTATAAGCAAGAACCATTCCATGATGCATACCAATTTAATGGATATGGTGGACCTCCTTGTGATTATCAATCACAACCACCATATACCTATGAACTTCCTCATCAACATTGTTTTCAACCACCATACTCACAAGCCTCATCTTACCAAATACCTCCATATGATCCTAACTCATATCCACCATACCAAGAACCATGTGAGCCATATGAACCATACATAAAGCCACCATAATTCCAACATCAATACTCCCAAGAACCACCACCTCAATATACACCATCTCCATATCCTTACCAAGATGAACCACCTTCCTATTATGAACCCTTTTATCCACCTCAAACATCAATGAATGACATTCTCATTTCATGCCTCCAAGAGCAAAAGGAGATTTATATCACTATCCAAGGGGTAGTAACTACTTTAGTCACCCTAATCTTAGACACTCAAAGTCCTCTCATGGTTACATGTGGAGAATCTAATGAAGAATGGAGCATGAGAGATAGATTAGAAACTCTAGTGGAAATGAGGAATGTGACTTTGTATTAGAACAATTAGAGAAAGCTGTAATTGTTGAAGAGGAAGAAGTGGTTGAAGATTTAGGAGATGTCAAACCTCCATGGGAATCTAGAGTTGTAGAGCATTCCCCAAGAAGCTTGAAATTGATATTGAGGAGGGTAGTGCACAACCTCCAAGGCATGTTCCCTATAAAGAATTGGAAGGAATGGAACAAGAAGCAAGTTTTCTTGGTGATGATGATCATGAATCAAGTCCTCCTAATAATGAATTTGCATCCGCAATTGAACTCCTTGAATTTGAGGAATCTTATCCAAATGAGTTTGAGAATGATGTGGAGGTAGATTTCTCTCAACCTCCGATTTATGATTTGAGTGATGGAGAAGAGTTGGAGGAATTTGGTGAGGAAAAGATTGGAACTGAAAAATCTTGTCAATAGGTGGAAGTCCTTCGAAGATGATGGACGGGAGTGGAATTCTCTTTGTCAAGATCATTGGGGACTTCTTTACCTAAGTCACCATCTATTCCTTCATTTGAGTGGGTAAAACTTATTTCTCTTAGCTTTATCATCCCACTTGAATTTGGTTTGCTTGAAATGGATGGTCAACTTAGGGCGCTTTGTGGAATGAAGCGTAAGAGAAGGATGTTTAGTGGTTGGCATTGTAAATATAGGCTCATTATGGTTGAGACTTCAAGGTTAGATACAAAGGTTGGATTAGTGCTCAAGTGGATGGGTCTAAGAGAAGAGTTTGGTATTTAATTGAGAATTCGGATTGCTTGCCACCCGAGTGGAATAATGATGATCAACTTGAAGACGGGTGTAGAAACAAGATTTGGAATCCGAATATACATCATGTGGATCAACTTTGGGAGCTCATAGCTTGTGGAGAACTCCATGAACGCTTGGTGCAATTGAATTGATATCTTGGCGCATTTTGGAGATCCAAGCATTGTTGGCGATTCAAGGATGAATTTAAACACAAGCCACCATGATAAGAAGCTCACCAAATGTCCAACTCAAGGACTTTAAATAAAAGTGCTAGGTGGGAGACACCCCACCTTGGTAACCTCTTTCCATTTTCTTGTAGATATAATCAATGAATGAATTGAGTTGCCATTGTTAGGTAATTTCTTGCTTTGATATCACTCTTGTATATATTGCCTCTTTTGTTAATTTGTTTAGTTATATCTATGCCTTAGGTTGTAGGTTAGTTGTTTTGAAGTTAATATTTGTTTGAATTGAAAGTTTTGTTTGAATTGCCTAGTATAGTATTTGAAAAGTTTTTAAAAAAGAGTTAGAGATTTTATTAAATTTGAATTTTGGTTGGTTTGGAGTTGTATATAGTTTTGGGAGAGTTTTAATTTCTATTTTTGTGCTTAAAAAAGGAGCATGTCACGCGTACGCCTAACCCACGCGTACGCGTGACACCCGAATATCAACCATACGTAAATAATGCTGGAACCATGCGACAACATGGCCTGGACAGTGGGTTGTGCCAGGACCATGCTAGTGGGGTGCGAGGCGTATGACCTCCCCCATGTATACGCGTCACCCTGTGAATCTCGATCTTGAATTTTTTATGCGAGGACTGTGCGATCGCACGGTCCAAACAGTGAGTGATGTGCGTATGGTACGAGCACTGCACATCCAGCGCAATTTCCTCCCACGCGTACGCGTCACCCCATCTTTTCTCCTCTCATGCTTATGCGTCTCCCACGCGTATGCGTGGGTTTGAATTCACTAACCCCTGACGCGAGGAGCCCTAGCTCATTCGTGTGAACCATTCTTCTCCCTCCAACGTCTCTCTGTTTCATTTTCACTTCCACCATTAAAGCACCACTGCCGAGCCATCATCTTCTGCGAGCCTAAACCACCGCCGACCACCATCCCTGCCCCTCTCTTTTCTTTATTTCTTTCCTATTTCTTCCCTTCTCTTCTCTATCTCATCTTTTCTCACGTCACTCCATAACCACCTCACCACTGCGGCATCTCTGTAGCCACTGGCATCCTCTCAGTCCAGCAACCACCTTCTTTTTTCCCAATCCCCTCTTTTCTTCTTCTCCATTTTACTTACCTTCCCTTTCTCTGCTTCCGAACCGAAGCCACCGTCCCCTGCTCCCCGTTCTGTTTCCCTCCGCCGCTCTAATCTCGTGCAGCCACCTCTGGGCCGGCCTGGTGTTGCATTCCACCCCTTTCTATTCCTCTATCCAGCTTCATTCCTATTTATGCTTCCTTCCCCAGGTTCCAAATTTCTCCTGTTTTAATTTTCTGTTACCTTAATTTAATTAGTTTGTTTAATTTTTGTTAGTCAAATTAGTTGAAAAATGCATGTTAGTTGATTTTAGGTGGTTAGGTAGTTAATTAATTTTGTAGTGGATTTAGGTCTGGTTTTTTGTTGTTGATGTTGTCTGGAATGGCTGTTTCTTGCCTGTTTTGTTAAGTATCCTAAACCATAAACCCTAAGCACTAAACTCTAAACCATAAACCTCAAACCCTAAACCCTAAATCCCAAACCCTAAACCCTAACCCACAAACACCAAACCCTAAACCCTAAACCATAAACACAAAACTCTAAACACTAAACCCTAAACCCTAAACCAAAAACCCTAAACCCTAAACCATAAAACCTAAACCCTAAACTCTAAATCTAAACCCAAAACCCTAAACCCTAAACCCAAAACCGAAAATCCTAAACCCTAAACCCAAAACCCAAAACCCTAAACCCTAAACCATAAACCATAAACACTAAACCCTAAACCATAAGCCATAAAACCTAGACCCAAAACCCTAAACCCTAAACCTAAAATCCTAAACGGTGAACCATAAATCATAAACCCAAAATCATAAACCCTAAACCATAAACTCTAAACCATAAATCATAAACACTAGACCCTAATCAATAAAACCTAAACCCTAAACACTAAACACTAAACCCAAAACCCTAAACCGTAAACACTAAACCCTAACTCATAAACCCTAAACCCCAAACCCAAACCCTAAACACTATACACTAAACCACAAACCATAAACCCTAAACCATAAACCTTAAAGCCTAAACACTATTCCCAAACCCACAAACACTAAACCCTAAAACACAAATCATAAACCCTAAACCCTAACCCATAAACCCTAAACCCTAAAGCCTAAACCATAAAACATAAACCCTAGACCCTTAACCCTAAACCCTAAACCCCAATCCCTAAACCCGAAATCATAAACCCCAAACCCTAAACTGTAATCCCTAAACCTTAAACCCTACATCATAAATCCTAAACCATAAATGCTAAACCCTAAACACTACACCCTAAACCCTAAACCCTAAACCCTAAACCATAAACCATAAACCCTAAACCACACAACATAAAACCTAAACCCTAAACCCCAAACCCTAAAACCTAAACAATAAAACCTAAACCTTAAACCCTAAACCTTACACCATAAACCCTAAACCCTAAACCCCAAACCCCAAACCTAAACCCTAACCTACAAACACCAAAACCTAAACCCTAAACCCTAAATCCTAAACCCTAAACTATAAACCCTAAACCCTAAACCATAAACCCAAAACCTGAAACCTTAAACCCTGAACCATAAACCCTAAACCCAAATCCCTAAACCCTAAATCTTAAACTCTAAACCATAAACCCTAAACCCAAAATCCTAAACCCTAAACCATAAACCATAAACCCTAAACCCTAAACCATGAAACCTAAACCTTAAACCCTAAACCACAAACCCTAAACCATAAACTATAAACCCTAAACCCGAAATCCAAAACCCTAAATCCTAAATCCGAAACCCCAAATCCTAAACCCTAAATACCACCACACAAACACAAAATCCTAAAACTTAAACCCTGCCTAAACCGTAAATCCAAACCCTAAACCCCAACCCAAAAACACCAAACCCTAAACCCCAAACCAAAAACACTAAACCCTAAACCATAAGACCTAAACCCAAAACCCAAAACCCTAAACCTAAAACCCTAAAGCATGAACCCAAAATCATAAACCCTAAACCATAAACCCTAAAACATAAACCATAAAGCCTAAAACCCTAACCCTAAACCATAAACTATAAACCCTACACCCTAAACCATAAAACCTAATCCCTATACCCTCAACCCGAAATTACAAACCCTATACCATAAACCCACAAACCCTAAACCCGAAACCTTAAACCCAAAACCCAAAACCCTAAACCCTAAACCCTAATCCCTAAACCATAAACCATAAACACTAAACCCCTAACCCTAAACCATAAACCATAAACCGTACACCCTAAACCATAAAACCTAAACCCTATACCCTCAACCCGAAATTACAAACCCTATACCATAAACACATGAACCCTAAACCCTAAACCTTAAACCTAAAACCCAAAACCCTAAACACCACCCTACAAACAAAAAACCCTAAAACACAAACCCTTAACACTAGACCACAAACCCTAAACCATAACCCTAAGGCCTAAACCCTAAATCCCAAACCATAAACCTTAAACCCTAAACCCTAAACATTAAACCTTAAATCCAAAAACAGAAACACAAAACCATAAACCCTAAACACTAAACCCCTTACATTACACCATAATCCCTAAGGACTAAACCCAAAATCACATAACATAAAACCTAAACCCTAAACCCTAAACAATAAACCATTGACCATAAACCATAAAACTTTAACCATAAACCTTAAACACCAAACCCTAAAACCTAAACAATAAAACCAAAACCCAAAATCCTAAACCCTAAACCCCAAACCCCAAACCATAAACCCTAAATGCTAAATCACAAACCCAAAACCCTAAACCCCAACCCATAAACACCAAACCCTAAAACACAAATCCTAAACCCTAAACCCTAACCCATAAACCCTAAACCCTACACCCTAAACCATAAACCAAAAACCCTAAACCATAAACCCAAAACCCTAAACCCTAAACATTAAACCATAAACCGTAAACCGTAAACCCTAAACCATAAACTCTAAACCCTAAACCCAAAACCCTAAATCCTAAACCTTAAACCATAAACCATAAACCCTAAACCCTAAACCATAAAACCTAAACCCTAAATCCTAAACCACAAACACTAAACCATAAACCCTAAACACTAAACCCTAAACCCAAAACCACAAACCCTAAACCCTAAACACCACACCACAAATACAAAACCCTAAAATACAAACCGTAAACCTTAAACCCTAAACCAAAAACCTAAAACCATACACCCTAAGACATAAACACTAAACCCTAAAACCTAAACCCTAAACCCTAAATCATAAACCGTAAACACTAAACCCTAAATCATAAACCCTAAACCTTAAACCTTAATCCATAAAACCTAAAACCCTAAACCCATAAACCCAAAATCATAAACCATAAACCATAAATACTAAACCATAAACCACAAACACTGAACCCTAAACCATAAAACCTAAATCCTAAACACTAAAGCCTAAACCCAAAACCCTAAACACTAATCCTTAAACCATAAATACTAAACCCTAAACCCTAAACCCTAAACCCCAAAGCTAAACCCTAAACACTATACACTAAACCACAAACCATAAACCCTAAACCATAAACCTTAAAGCCTAAACCCTATTCCCCAACTCACAAACACCAAACACTAAAACACAAACCATAAACCCTAAACCCCCATTCCATAAACCCAAAACCCTAAAGCCTAAACCATAAACCATAAACCCTAGACCCTAAACCCCAATCCCTAAACCCAAAACCATAAACCCCAAACCCTAAACCTTAATCCCTAAACCTTAAACCTTAAACCATAAACCTAAACCATAAACGCTAAACCCTAAACCCTACACTAAAAACCCTAAAACGCTAAACCACGCAACATAAACCTAAATCCTAAATCCCAAACCCTAAACCTTAAACCCCAAACCGTAAACCCTAAACCCTAAACCCCATCCCACAAACACAAACCCTACACCCCAACCCGTACACCTTAAACACTAAATCCTAAAGCCTAAAGCCTAAACCCTAAATACAAACCCTAAACCACAACCCTATACCCTAACAAATAAACACCAAACCCTAAACCCTATACCGTAAACCCTAAACCACAAACCCAAAACCACAAACCCTAAGGCCTAAATCATAATCCTCAAACCATAAACCCTAAACCATAAACCATAAATGCTAAACCCTAAACCCTAAACCAAAAATCCTAAACCCTAAGCCGTAAAACCTAAACCCTAAACCCTAAACCTAAAACCTTAAACCCTAACCCCTAAATCATAAACCCAAAATCATAAACCCTAAACCATAAACCCTAAACCCTAAACCATAAAACCTAAACCCTAAACCCTAAACCCTAATCCTTAAACCATAAACACTAAACACTAAACGCTAAACGCCAAATCCAAACCCTAAACCCTAAACATTAAACAACAAACCATAAACACTAAACCACAAACCTTAAACCCTAAACCCTATACCCCAACCCAAAAACACCAAACCCTAAAACACAAACCCTAAACTGTAAACCCCAACCCACAAACCCTAAACCTTAAAGCCTAAACCAAAAAACATAAACCCTAGATCCTAAACCCTAAACCCCAATCCATAAACCCCAAACCAAAAACCCCAAACACTAAACCTTAAACCCTAAACCCTAAACCTTAAACCCTAAACCCTTAATCCTATACCATAAACACTAAACCATAAACCCTAAACCCTAAACCTTACACTATAAACCCCAAGGCATAATCCCTAAACCACACAACATAAACCCCAAACCCTAAACCAAAAACCCTATAACCGAAACAATAAAACCTAAACCCTAAACCTTAAATCATAAACGCCAAACCCCAAAACAAAAACCCCAAACCCTAAATAACAAACTAGAAACACTAAACCCTAAACCCTAAACCAACAAACAAACACCAAACCCTAAAACACAAACCCTAAACCCCAACATATAAACCCTAAACCTTAAACCCTAAATCTTAAACCCTAAACCCTAAACACAAACCCTAAGCCCCATCCCACAAACCCTAAATCCTAACTCATAAACACCAACCCTAAACCCTAAACCATAAACCCTAAACCCTAAACCATAAACCCAAAACCCAAAAGCCTAAATCCTAAACCATTTCCCACAAACACCAAACCCTAAACACTATACCCTAAACCATAAACCCTAAACCCTAAACCATAAACAATAGACCCAAAATCCTAAACCCTAAACCATAAACCATAAACCATAAACTATAAGACCTAAACTCTAAACCCAAAACCCTAAACACTAAGCCATAAACCATAAACCATAAAACCTAAACCCTAAACCGTAAAACCTAAACCTAAAACCCAAAACTCTAAACCCTAAACCATAAACCCTAAACTTTAAACCCAAAACCTTAAAGCCTAAACCCTAAACCATAAACCATAAACCATAAACCATAAAACCTAAACCAAAAACCCTAAACCACAAACCCTAAACCATATACCATAAACCCTAAACCCGAAAACCCCAAACCCTAGACCCTAAACACCACCCCACAAACACAAAACCCTAAAACACAAATCCTAAATTATAAACCACAAACCCTAAACCATAAACCCTAAGTTCTAAACCCTAAACCCCAACCCATAAACACCAAACCCTAAACCCTAAACCCAAAACACTAAACCCTAAACCCAAAACCCGAAATCATAAACCCTAAACCCTAATCCCAAAACCCTAAACCCTAACCCACAAACCCTAAACCCTAAACCCCAAAACATAAACCCAAAACCCTAAAGACTAAACCTTAAACCATAAACACTAAACCTTAAACCATAAACCCTAAACACTAAACCATAAAACATAAACTATAAAGCCTAAATCCTAAACCCAAAACCCTAAACCCTAAACCCTAAATCGCAAACCTAACTCCATACACCCTAAACCGTAAACCATAAACCCTAAACCATAAATCCTAAATGCTACATCCTAAACACTAAAACCTAAACCCTAAACCCCAAACCCCAAACCTAAACCCTAACCTCATTGTTCTGAAAACCGAACCGGACCGGCCAGTTCAACCGGGCTAACCGGAAACCGGTCACTGGTCGGTTCGGTTCCATAGTAAAACCGTTCTGCAAAAAATCGGGCTGAGAACCGGCCGAACCGGTGGTTAACCGGTGAACCGTCAGAACCGGCCGGGTTTTTTCAAAGTTACCAGTTTTTTTATAATATATATATATATATATATATATATATATATATATATATATATATATATATATATATATATAACAAAAAAAACCCAGCCCAACCCAACAGATACCCAGCCCACCCCCACCCTTCCCCCTTCTCTCCCTCTCTGTTTCTGAGAAACCCTAAACCTAGCCGCCATCACTCTTCCACCGTCGCACTCTTCTCATCCCACCCCACCCTTCCCTTCCCCTTTCTCTCCGTCTCTGAGAAACCCTAAACCCAGCCACAATCACTATCCACCGTCGCGCTCTTCTCATCGTTCTTCTCCTCGTCGCGTCAGTTGGTCATCGTCTCTTCGGATCGTTACTCTTCTTGTCGCCGTCGGCCGGTCATCGTCTCTTCGGCGATCTCTCTCTGTCGCTCTCTTCAAAGTCAACAACACCTATTATCGTCACCTCTCCTCGACGTCGAGTCTGAACTGTTGGCATCGCCGCCGTGAAGGACTGCTTCGTCGTCATCGCCGCCTCATTCTCGTCATCGAAACACCTCTGTCTCCGAGCCATCTCTCTCTCTCTCTCTGTGTTGAGCACCACTCTCAGTGCGTAGTGCGAACGTACCCTTGCCGCCGTGGACTTTGCCGTCGCCGTGAGTTCTTCAATCTTCGCCGTTCTTCAACATCTTCTTCATGCTCTTCTTTATTTTCACTGATTTTCTCCCTTTTTCACTTTAGTTTTTTATTTGTTTCCTCTGTTGTGGGTGGAACGAGTTATTGATTTTTCATTTTTTTTGTTATTTTTATTTATTCTGATTTCCTCCCTTTTTCACTACATTGTTTATGTTGAAGATGGCCGATCCGTCACTCACTAAAAAATTCAAGATCTCATTGCCGTCACTTTCTTTCTCCGTTGCTGCTGGTAAGTCAATTTATTTTTGCCTGTTTTCAATTATTTTTAATAATATTGATTCTGTTATTCTGAGTTGCTGGGTTTACTATTTTGAGTTACTGAGTTAGTATAATACTGATTTTGTGATTCTGGGTGCGTGAGATTAATATTCTGAATTGCTGCTTGTTTGAGTTAATTTTGTTGATGGTTAGTTTCTGAATTGTTGCTTTTTGTTTGAGTTAATTTTGTTTGAGTTAGTATAATACTATTGTTTGAGACTAATTGATTATGGAGGTTGATTTGGTTGAATTTGTGTGAATTATGTTGTTTTGTTTTGTTTTGTTTGCATGGTGCAGGCTGAAATTCAAGGAGCATATGCAATACTGGAGTAGATAAGCAAGCTTGCCAAGGTTCAGAAAAAGGTCTCTGAAGTTAAGAGTGTCATGATTTAGAATATTGAAAAGGCTGTAGAAACGTGAGAACTTTGTTTCAATTAGATATGCAGTTTTATTTTTCCCATAGTATCTATTGATTTGCCAGATTTGGTTTTTAAACTTTAATCAAAATAAAACAGAAAACTTTAGTTTTGTATGTAGCTTAGCCAACTAATTTAGAAAAAAGGAAGCCTTTGGAGGAACAGGACCAGGTGGAGCAAGAAATATTGCAATTAGTTATTGATGGTTAGTTTCTGAATTGCTGCTTTTTGTTTGAGTTAATTTTGTTTGAGTTAGTATAATACTATTGTTTGAGACTACTTGATATTATAGCTTAGCCAATCATTTTTTTAGTATAATACTATTGTTTGAGTTAGTATAATACTATTGTTTGAGACTAATTTGGTATATTTAAAATTATATATTGAATTTTTATATAATTTTAGTGTATATTTAATTAAACCGGTTCGACCACGGTTCGACCCCGGTCGGACCATTGAACCATTGAACCAGTTGCTTGACCGGTTCGATGACCGGTCCGGTTTTCATAACCTTGCCTAACCTACAAACACCAAACCATAAACCCTAAACCCTAAACCCTAAACGATAAACCCTAAACCCTAAACCTTAAACCCTAAACCATAATCCATAAACCCTAAACCATAAATCCTAAACCATAATCCATAAACCCTAAACCCTAAACTAAAAAACCTAAACCCTACACACAAAACCCGTAACCTTAAACCCAGAAGCATAAACCCTAAACCCAAATCCCTGAACCCTAAATCTTAAACCCTAAACCATAAACCCTAAACCCAAAACCCTAAACCCTAAACCATAAACCATAAACCCTAAACCCTAAACCATTTAACCTAAACCATATACCCTAAACCACAAACCATAAACCATAAACCATAAAACCTAAACCCTAAACCCTAAACCCTAAACTCTAAATCTGAAACCCCAAATCCTAAACCCTAAACACCACGCCACAAACACAAAACCCTAAAACACAAACCTTAAAACCTAAATCCTAAATCCTAAACCCCAACCCACAAACACCAAACCCTAAACCCCAAACCATAAACACTAAACCCTAAACCCTAAACCATAAAACCTAAACACAAAACCTTAAACCCTGAACCTAAAACCCTAAACCCTGAACCATAAATCATAAACCCAAAACTATAAACACTAAACCCTAAATCCTAAACCATAAACCATAAACCCTAAACCTTAAACCCAAAACCCTAAATCCTAATCCTTAAATCATAAACCCTAAACCCTAAACCCCTAACCCTAAACCATAAACCATAAACCCTGCACCCTAAATCATAAAACCTAAACCCTAAACCCTAAACCCAAAATTACAAACCCTATACCATAAACCCACAAACCCTAAACCCTAAACCTTAAACCCAAAACCCAAAAACCTAAACACCACCCCACAAACACAAAACCCTAAAACACAAACCCTTAACACTAGACTACAAACCATAAACCATAACCCTAAGGCCTAAACCCTAAACCCCAAACCATAAACCTTAAACCCTAAACCCTAAACATTAAATCCTAAACCCTAAAACATAAACACTCAACCATAAACCCTAAACATTAAACCCCTTACCTTCACTACAAGAAAAATGCATATTTGTAACAAAAAATATTGTTACAAAACGTCAAAATTTTGAAACAAAAGTTTTTTGTAACAAAAAAAGGGTCCATCGCAGTAAGTCCCGTTACAAAAGTTTTTTGTAACGAAAAATGGAACTGTTACAATTCAATACCATATTTTGTAACAATTTTTTTTGATACAAAAACCAGAAGCCGTTACAAAAGTGGTAACAAATTTTGATCTTGAAGGTATTTTTCGTGACAGTCAATTTTTTTCCTATCAAAAAATTTTATTACAAAATGTAACATGATTTTGTAACATTTTTTTTCTTTAGTTATGAAAGCAAATTAATTATTTTGTAACAACTTTTTTTATTACAAATTACATGCATAATTTACTAAATTATTTTTTAAATTAACTAATATATTAACGCTTTTAATAAGCAAGTTTACATGTATATAATATGCAAAAACATACATAAGTCAAACAAGATCCTTTTAGCTAAAATTGTCTTGAAACAAAATAACATTAGCTAGTGAGTACATTGATTAGTTCAACTAAAACATAAAAGTTCTAACATAAAAGTTCAACCAAAACATAAAAGTTCTAACATAGATTAGTGTCTCAATGCATCAAAACATTCTTGAGCCTCAAGGTAGTATATGGTCACTATTTCAGCACTCCTGTAAATAAGAAAAACCGAAACAAAAAAGTTAGAAACAAGATGTAACACTAATTATAATTTTTTCACTAAGTTTTATCCAAAATGTTTAGAAAAATTTCGGCAGAACCTCCCCTAAAACTTGGATATTTCCACCGTCCACGGTTCCAACAAACACAACCAATTCACAACTTATGTCTCAGACATACCCAAAAGGCAAAACAAATAAACAAAAACAAGTCCACAAAACCAACCAAACATTTGCAAACAAAAAATAGTCAAAATTAGCACCAGTTTTGGTTTCAAAATAGTACTCCATGCAATAACTTTTCACGTCATACTGCAGTTCAGATTTGATCTTGTATGTGTTTTTGGAATTCTCCAAGGGAATTGCACCTTTTCCCTAGAATCAAAGAAAACAGCAAAATTTCATTAATAGAAATGTAAAGAATAGGAAAACACACTTGGTATACTAAATTAAAAATATCTTAGAACTGACTATTAAAGATTTCAATATGCATACTAGCAGCAACTAAACAAACTATATTTACCATAATATAATCCAAATCAAACATACAATTTATTTAAAAGGAAAGTTAATTTTTAAATTCAAGTCTTGAAATTTGAAATTAAACAAGCATACCAATAAATTATTAGAACCATCAGCCATCCCGAGACAACAAATTACCTCAATTTTAGAAATGAACCTACTTAGGATACACTTGCTTAGATAACATAAGCCTAGATAATATTTGGACATACTTAGGATACACTTGCTTCACCAACCAAGTAGAAAAGGAACCTGTTAGTTGTTACTTCTAATCCAAACATGAACAATACATATTGATGACAGAAAAATTGCAAATGAATCAATGAACATACAAGTATACAAGGCACTGTATGCCAAGTAAGGAACATACTGCATAAAAGTAAAACACTTTCCCATATTAATAATTAAACATTAGCTAGAAACCTTACAGAATAATAAGAAATTAAGAAAACTTACAGAATTCAGCAAATGTAATAGAAAGCATAACAACAGAAACAATGATAAGGGCCAATCTCCTACAAGCCATAGCTCTCATCTTTGTTAATTATCTATAAATATACAAATAAAATGGTATACATATAGTTAATTATTATTATTATTATAATAGCAAAAGATGAATGATCTAATACAGAAGCCATCAATGGAGAAGAAAACTCAGAACATAGACAGTGAATCAGAAAATGGTGACACAACAAAGAGTGGTAGTGAACTTAAAGTGAAACCAATAAGCCTATCATCAATGTCAGCAAGATAATCACAAATAGAATAAAAAACAAAATTAGAATTCAACACTAATAATAACAAGCAATGCTCAAATGTGACATGAGAAAGCTTCTAACACATACAGAGCTCCTAAGCAATCTTAGCTACTCATCAACTCCCTTGAGCTTGCCCTTCCCTCATATCCGAAGCTCCTGATGGAAATCAACGACAACAATATTCCCAAAAATTAAAGAAAAATCGAAATCAGAGGGGAGAACGCCCTTACCGGCAGTGAATCCCGGTGAGGCAGCGCTGTTCTCCGACGACAGAGGCCCAGGGACGCAGCCCCTAACAGCGGCGATGACGGTGACTCCACGAACGGCGACTGGGTGTAGCAGGGCAAACAGCGCCTCCTCCTTTTTCCTCCGTCTTCCTCTCTTCACGCGTCTGTCTCTCCTGTGCATCCTCAGCGTCGTCCGTGATGGGAGATGCGACGGCGGTGGAAGCTGGCAACGACCCGCTCGCAATGAAGACGATGACGGCGGCGGCTTCCCTCGGCGATAGCAGAACGCGAACAAACGGCAGCGATGGGGGCACAGCGGCGCTCCTTCCTCGCGGAGCTCTTCCTCTCGCTCAACGTCTCCTCCTTCCTGACAGCGACACGACGGCGCGGCGGCAGTGATGTCCGCTGGCGCCATCCTCCCTCTTCCCCCTCTCCTTCTCTTGTTCTCTCATTCCAACTTCCCCCTTTCTTTTTCTTTCTTTCCCTCTCCGTTCTTCCCTTTCTCTTGCTGTGTGTGTGTGTGTTTTTGTGTTTTGTGAGTGCATAATGGGAAAAGGGAGTGTGACGGCTAGGGTTAAGGTGAGTGAGTGGGTGTGACCGTGTGAGTAGGGTTAGAACAAAATTAGAGTTTTTTTTGTGACTTAACAAAATTAGGGTTAGAATTTTTAATTTGAGAATTAAGAATTATTTTTGGAAAAAATATAAAATTAAAATTTTTTGGATAAATTGAAATTTGGTAATTTTAATTAAATATAGAGTATTAAATATTTATGAAAATTATATAAATTTTAATTAATTTTAAACTCAAAATTTTATGGCTTTGATTTAATTACTTTTTGATAAATAATATTTTAAAAATAAAATCATGAATAGTGAAAATGAGGATTACCACTAGGATTTTTATTTTTTACATTTATTTTTATTTTTTAATTTTAATTATTTTTATTTATGTTTAATAATTAATTTATTTAATTTAAAAAATTAATGTTTAGTCAAAATTTAAGACTTAGTTATTAGTAAAAATTATATACTAATTGTATAAAAAAATATAAAATAATATATACTATTTTTAAAAATTAATCATTTAATCTTAAATTTTTTTATAAAAAATAATTAATTAATACAAATAATATTTTAAAATATTAAATGTTTAAAACAAAATAAAATTATCTTAAAGATTTAAATATTTTAAAATAAATTTTTTTAGTTACAAAAATTCTTGTATTTTCTGACAAACAAATAATTTGTTACAAATAATATTGAATTTCGTGATAAATTAATTTTTTGTTACAAAATAATTAGAGTTCTTGAAACAAATGGATATTTTGTTACAAAATATTTTAAACTTTTGCAACAACTTTATCTTTTGTTACAAAATATTATAAAATTTTGTAACAAAACATTGTTTCGTTACAAAAGCCAATATAATTTGTAACAAAAAAATCAAATTGTTACAAATTAATAAAACGTTTTGTAACAAAATTATATTGTTGTTACAAAACATTATTATTATGTAACAATTACTAATTTTTGTTTAAAAAAACTAATTTTTTTGTAACAAATTTAAATTTGTTACAAAGTTTTTGTTACAAATGTTCCATTTCCTTGTAGTGATTACACCATAATCCGTAAGGCCTAAACCCTAAACCACATAACATAAAACCTAAACCCTAAATCCAAAACAATAAACCTTTGACCATAAACCATTAACCTTTAACCCTAAACCTTAAACCCCAAACCCTAAAACCTAAACAATAAAACCAAAACCCTAAACCCTAAACCCAAACCCAAAACCCTAAACCCAAAATGCTAAACCACAAACACAAAACCCTAAACCCCAACCTATAAACACCAAACCCTAAAACACAAATCATAAACCCTAAATCCTAACCCATAAACACTAAACCCTAAACCCTAAACCCTAAACCATAAACCATAAATCTTAAACCTTAAACCATAAAAACAAAACCCTAAACCCTAAACATTAAACCATAAACCGTAACCCTTAAACCCTAAAGCATAAACCCTAAACCCTAAACCCTAAACCCAAAATCATAAATCCTAAACTATAAACCATAAACCATAAACCCTAAATCCTAAATCATAAAACCTAAACCCTAAACTCTAAACCACAAACACCATACCGTAAAACCTAAAACTAAAACCTAAACCCGAAACCCCAAAACCTAAACCCTAAACACCACCCAACAAACACAAAACCCTAAAATAAAAACCCTAAACCAGAAACCTAATACCATACACCCTAAGGCCTAAACACTAAACCCCAAACCATAAACCCTAAACCCTAAACCATAAACCGTAAACAATAAACCCTAAATCATAAACCCTAAACCCTAAACCCTAATCCATAAAACCTAACCCCTAACCCCTAAACCCTAAACCTAAAACTTTAAAACCTGAACCCAAAATCATAAACCCAAAATCATAAACCATGAACCCTAAACCCTAAATCATAAACCACAAACCCTAAACCCTAAACCATAAAACCTAAACCCTAAACACTAAAGCCTAAACACAAAACCCTAAACACTGATCTTTAAACCATAAACACTAAATCCTAAACCCTAAACCCTAAACTCCAAACCCAAACCCTAAACACTATACACTAAACCACAAACCGTAAACCCTAAACCATAAACCTTAAAGCCTAAACCCTATACCCCAACCCACAAACACCAAACCCTAAAACACAAACCATAAACCCTAAACCCCAACCCATAAACCCTTAAATCCTAAAGGCTAAACCATAAAACATAAACCGTAGACCTTAAACCCTAAACCATAAACCCCAATCCCTAAACTCGAAACCATAAACCCCAAACCCTAAAGCTTAATCCCTAAACCTTAAACCCTAAATCCTAAACCCTAAACCATAAATGCTAAACCCTAAACCCTACACCAAAAACCCTATGGCATAAACCCTAAACCACACAACATAAACCCTAAACCCTAAATCCCAAACCCTAAAACTAAACAATAAATCATAAATCTTAAACCCTAAACCTTAAACCCCAAACCGTAAACCCTAAACCCTAAACAATAATCCCTAAACCCTTGACCCCATCCCACAAACACCAAACCCTAAAACTCAAACCCTTAACCACAACCTATAAACCTTAAACCTTAAAGCCTAAAGCCTAAACCCTAAACCCTAAATACAAACCCTAAACCATAACCCTATACCCTAACCTATAAACACCAAACCCTAAACCCTAAACTATAAACCGTAAACTCTAAACCATATACCCAAAACCCAAAACCCAAAACCCAAAACACTAAACCCTAACCCAAAAACACCAAACCCTAAACCCTAAACCATAACCGCTAAACCCTTAACCGTAAATCGTAAACCATAAACCATCAAAACTAAACCCTAAACCTAAGATCCAAAACCGTATACCTCAAACCCTAAACCTTAAACCCCAAACCCTAAACCCTAAATCCTAACCCACAAACACTAAACCCTAAATCCTAAACACTAAACCGTAAACACTAAACCCTAAACCATAAACCCTAAACCATAAACCAAAAACTCTAAACCCTAAACAATAAAACCTATATCCTAAACTCTAAACCTAAACCCAAAACCCAAAAGACTAAACCCTAAACCGAAAATCCTAAACTCTAAACCTAAAACCCGAAACCCTAAACCATAAACCATAAACCCTAAACCATAAACCGTAAGGCATAAAACCTAGACCCAAAACCCAAAACCTAAAATCCTAAACCGTGAACCATAAATCATAAACCCAAAATCATAAACCCTAAACCATAAACTCTAAACCATAAACCATAAACACTAGACCCTAAACAATAAAACCTAAACCCTAAACACCAAACACTAAACCCAAAATCCTAAACCATAAATACTAAACCCTAAACCATAAACCCTAAACCCCAAACCCAAACCCTAAACAATATACACTAAACCAGAAACCATAAACCCTAAACCATAAACCTTAAGGCCTAAATACTATTCCCCAACCCACAAACACCAAACCCTAAAACACAAATCATAAACCATAAACCCCAACACATAAACCATAAATCCTAAAGCCTAAACCATAAAACATAAACCATAGACACTAACCCTAAACCCTAAACCCCAATCCCTAAACCCCAAACCATAAACCCCAAACCCTAAACTGTAATCCCTAAACCTTAAACCCTAAACCATAAATCCTAAACCATAAACGCAAAACCCTAAACCCTACACCAAAAACCCTAAGGCATAAACCCTAAACCACAAAACATAAAACCTAAACCCTAAACCCTAAACCCTAAAACCTAAACAATAAAACCTAAACTTTAAACCCTAAACCTTAAACCTAAACCCGTAAACCCTAAACCCTAAACAACAAACCCTAAACCCTAAACCCCATCCCACAAACACCAAACCCTAAACCACAAACCTTAAACACCAACCCGTAAATCCTAAACCCTAAAGTCTAAAGCTTAAACCCTAACCCCTAAAGCCTAAAGCTTAAACCCTAAACCCTAAATACAAACCCTAAACCCAACCATATATCCTAACCCATAAAGACCAAACCTTAAACCCTAAATCATAAACCCTAAATCATAAACCCTAAACTCAAAACCATAAACCCAAAACCCAAAACCCAAAACACTAAACCCTAACCCACAAATACTAACCCCTAAACCCTAAACCATAAACCCTAAACACTAAAACCTAAACCCTAAACCCAAAACCCTAAACATTACACCATAAACCCTAAACCCTAAACCCCAAACCGCAAACCTAAACCCTAACCAACAAACACCAAACCCTAAAACCTAAACCCTAAACCCTAAACCATAAACCCTAAACCCTAAACCCAAAACCCAAAACTTTAAACCCTGAACTATAAACCCTAAACCCAAATCCCTAAACCCTAAATCTTAAACCATAAACCATAAACCCTAAACCCTAAACCCTAAACCCTAAACCTTAAACCCAAACCCAAAACCCTAAACACCACCCCACAAACAAAAAACCCTAAAACACAAACCCTTAACACTAGACCGCAAACCCTAAACCATAACCTTAAGGCCTAAGCCCTAAACCTCAAACCATAAACCTTAAACCCTAAACCCTAAACCCTAAACCCTAAACAATAAACCATAAACCCTAAAATGGAAACACAAAACCATAAACCCTAAACACTAAACCCCTAACCTTACACCATAATCCCTAAGGCCTAAACCCAAAACCACATAACATAAAACTTAAACCCTAAACCCTAAACAATAAACCCTAAACCCTAAACCAAAAACCTTAAATGCTACATCCTAAACACTAAAACCTAAACCCTAAACCCTAAACTCAAAACCCTAAACCTTACACCCTAACCCTAAACCCTAAACCCCAATCCCCAAACCTAAACCCTAACCTAAAAACACCAAACCATAAACCCTAAACCCTAAACCCTAAACCATAAACCCAAAACCATAAACCATAAACCCTAAACCATAATCCATAAACCCTAAACCATAAACCATAAATCTTAATCTATAAACCCTAAACCCTAAACTAAAAAACCTAAACCCAAACCTTAAACCCTAAACCCAAAATTCGCAACCTTAAACCCTGAACCATAAACCCTAAAACCGAATCCCTAAACCCTAAATCTTAAACCCTAAACCATAAACCTTAAACCCAAAACCCTAAACCCTAAACCATAAACCATAAACCCTAAACCCTAAACCATGTAACCTAAACCCTAAACCCTAAGCCACAAACCAAAAACCATAAGCCATAAACACTAAACCCTAAACCCTAAACCCTAAATCTGAAACCCCAAATCCTAATCCCTAAACACCACGCCACAAACACAAAACCCTAAAACACAAACCCTAAACCCTAAATCCTAAACCCTAAACCCCAACCCACAAACACTATATCCTAAACCCCAAACCATAAACACTAAACCCTAAACCCTAAACCCTAAACCATAAAACACTAAACCCTAAACCCCAAACCATAAACACTAAACCCTAAACCATAAAACCTAAACACAAAACCCTGAACCCTGAACCTAAAACACTAAACCCTGAACCCTAAATCATAAACCCAAAAACATAAACACTAAACCCTAAACCCTAAACCATAAACCATAAAGCCTAAACCTTAAACCCAAAATCCTGAATCCTAATCCTTAAACCATAAACCCTAAACCCTAAACCCCTAAAACTAAGCCATAAACCATAAACCCTACACCGTAAACCATAAAACCTAAATCCTAAACCCTAAACCCAAAATTACAAACCCTATACCATAAACCCACAAACCCTAAACCCTAAACCTTAAACCCAAAACCCAAAAACCTAAACACCACCCCACAAACTCAAAACCCTAAAACACAAACCCTTAACACTAGACCGCAAACCCTAAACCATAACCCTAAGGCCTAAACCCTAAACCCCAAACCATAAACCTTAAACCCTAAAATCTAAACATTAAACCTTAAACCCTAAAACATAAACACTAAACCATAAACCCTAAACACTAAACCCCTTAACTTACACCATAATCCCTCAGGCCTAAACCCTAAACCACATAACATAAAACCTAAACCCTAAACCCTAAACAATAAACCTTTGACCATAAACCATTAACCTTTAACCCTAAACCTTAAACCCCAAACCTAAAACCTAAACAATAAAACCAAAACCCTAAACCCTAAACCCCAAAACCAAAACCCTAACCCAAAATGCTAAACCACAAACATAAAACCCTAAACCCCAACCCATAAACACCAAACCCTAAAACATAAATCCTAAACCCAAAATCCTAACCCATAAGCACTAAACCCTAAACACTAAACCCTAAACCATAAACCATAAACCTTAAACCCTAAAGCATAAACCCAAAACCATAAACCCTAAACATCAAACCATAAACCGTAAACTTTAAACCTAAAGCATAAATCCTAAACCCTAAACCCAAAACCATAAATCCTAAACCATAAACCATAAACAATAAACCCTAAATCCTAAACCATAAAACCTAAACCCTAAACTCTAAACCACAAACACTATACCATAAAACCTAAACACTAAACCCAAAACCCGAAACCTCAAACCCTAAACCCTAAACACCACCCCCCAAACACAAAACCCTAAAATAAAAACCCTAAACCCTAAACCCTAAACCAGAAACCTAATACCATACACCCTAAGGCCTAAACACTAAACCCCAAACCATAAACCCTAAACCCTAAACCATAAATCGTAAACAATAAACCCTAAATCATAAACCCTAAACCCTGAACCCTAATGCATAAAACCTAACCACTAAACCCTAAACCCTAAACCTAAAACTCTAAACCCTGAACCCTAAATCATAAACCCAAAATCATAAACCATGAACCATAAACCCTAAACCCTAAACCACAAACCCCAAACATTAAAGCCTAAACCATAAACACTAAAGCCTAAAGCCAAAACCCTAAAACTGATCTTTAAACCATAAACACTAAACCCTAAACCCTAAACCCTAAACCCCAAACCCAAACCTTAAACACTATACACTAAACCACAAACCGTAAACCCTAAACCATAAACCTTAAAGCCTAAACCCTATACCCCAACCAACAAACACCAAACCCTAAAACACAAACAACAAACCATAAACCCCAACCCAGAAACCCTAAACCCTAAACCGTAAACTCTAAACCCTAAAGCCTAAACCATAAAATATAAACCCTAGACCTTAAACCCTAAACCCTAAACCCTAATCCTGAAACCCGAAACCATAAACCCTAAATCCTAAACACTAAACACTAAACCATAAATGCTAAACCCTAAACCCTACACCAAAAACCCTATGGCATAAACCCTAAACCACACAACATAAACCCTAAACCCTAAACCTCAAACCCTAAAACTAAACAATAAATCATAAACCTTAAACCCTAAACCTTAAACCCCGAACCATAAACCCTAAACCCTAAACAACAATCCCTAAACCCTAAACTCCATCCCATAAACACCCAACCCAAAAACACTAACCCTAAACCCCAACCTGTAAACCTTAAACCTTAAAGCCTAAAGCGTAAACCATAAACCCTAAATACAAACACTAAACCACAACCATATACCCTAACCTATAAACACCAAAACCTAAACCCTAAACCATAAACCCTAAACCCAAAACCCAAAACCCAAAACCCAAAACACTAAACCCTAACCCAAAAACACCAAACCCTAAACCATATACCCTATACCCTAAACACTAAACCATAACCGTAAACACTTAACCATAAACCGTAAACCATAAACCATCAACACTAAACCCTAAACCTAAGATCCTAAATTGTAAACCTCAAACCCTAAACCCTAAATCCCAAACCCTAAACCCTAAACCCTAAACCCTAACCATAAACCCCAAACCCTAAACCCTAAACACTAAACCAAAAACACTAAATCCCAAACCCTAAACCCTAAACCATAAACCATAAACACAAGACCATAAACAAAAAAACCTAAACCCTAAACACTAAACACTAAACCCAAAACCCTAAACCATAAACACTAAACCACAAACCATAAACCCTAAACCCCAAACCCAAACCCTAAACACTATACACTAAACCACAGACCAGAAACCCTAAACCATAAACCTTATAGCCTAAATACTATTCCCCAACCCACAAACACCAAACCCTAAAACACAAATCATAAACCCTAAACCCCAACCCATAAATCCTAAACCCTAAAGCCTAAACCATAAAACATAAACCCTATACCCTAATCCCTAAACCCTAAACCCCAAACCCTAAACCCGAAACCATAAACCCCAAACCCTAAACTGTAATCCCTAAACCTTAAACCCTAAACCATAAACGCTAAACCCTAAACCCTAAACCCTAAACCAAAAACCTTATGACATAAACCCTAAACCACACAACATAAAACCTAAACCCTAAACCCTAAAACCAAAACAATAAAACCTAAACCCTAAACCCTAAACCCTAAACCCCATCCCACAAACACCAAACCCTAAAATACAAACCCTAAACCCCAACCCGTAAATCCTACACCCTAAAGCCTAAAGCTTAAACCCTAAACCCTAAAGTCTAAAGCTTAAACCCTAAACCCTAAATACAAACCCTAAACCCAACCCTATATCCTAACCCATAAAGACCAAACCCTAAACCATAAATCATAAACCCTAAACTCGAAACCATAAAACCAAAACCTAAAACCTAAAACCCAAAACACCAACCCCTAACCCACAAACACCAACCCCTAAACCCTAAACCCTAAACCCCAAACCCTACCTCCTAAACACTAAAACCTAAACCCTAAACCCAAAACCCTAAATGTTACACCATAAACCCTAAACCCTAAATCCCAAACCCCAAACCTAAACACTAACCTACAAACACGAAACCCTAAAACCTAAACCCTAAAACCTAAACCCTAAACTATAAACCCTAAAACCTAAACCCAAAACCCGGAACCTTAAACCCTGAACCATAAACCCTAAATCTAAATCCCTAAACCCTAAATCTTAAACCCTAAACCATAAACCCTAAACCCAAAACCCAAAACCCTTAACCATAAACCATAAACCATAAACCCTAAATCGTAAACCCTAAACCATGAAACCTAAACCCTAAACCCTAAACCACAAAACCATAAACCATAAACCATAAACCCTAAACCCAAAACCCGAAACCCCAAACCCTAAACCCTAAATCTGAAACCCAAAATCTTAAACCCTAAACACCACCCCACAAACACAAAATGATAAAACACAAACCCTAAACCGTAAATCCTAAACCCTAAACCCCAACCCACAAACACCAAGCCCTAAACCTTAAACCATAAACACTAAACCCTAAACCATAAAACCAAAACCCAAAACCCTAAAACCTAAACATAAAACCCTAAACCCCGAACCCAAAATCATAAACCCAAAACCATAAACCCTAAATCGTAAACCCTAAAACATAAACCATAAAGCCTAAACCCTAAACCCAAAACCCTAAATCATAATCCCTAAACCATAAACCATAAACCCTAAACCCCTAACCCTAAACCGTAAACCATAAACCCTACACCTTAAACCATAAAACCTAAACCCTATACCCTAAACCCGAAATTACAAACCCTATACCATAAACACACTAACCCTAAACCCTAAACCTTAAACCCAAAACCCAAACCCTAAACAACACCCCACAAACAAAAAACCCTAAAACACAAACCCTTAACACTAGACCACAAACCCTAAACCATAACCCAAAGGCCTAAACCCTAAACCCCAAACCATAAACCTTAAACCCTAAACCCTAAACATTAAACCCTAAACCCTTAAAGAGAAACACAAAACCATAAACCCAAAACGCTAATCCCCTTACCTTACACCATAATCCCTAAGGCCTAAACCCAAAACCATATAACATAAAACCAAAACCCTAAACCCTAAACAATAAACCCTTGACAATAAAACATAAACCTTTAACCATAAACCTTAAACCCCAAACCCTAAAACCTAAACAATAAAACCAAAACCCAAAATCCTAAACCCTAAACCCCTAACACCAAACCCTAAACCCTAAATGCAAAACCACAAACCCAAAACCCTAAACAACAACCCATAAACACCAAACCCTAAAACACAAATCCTAAACCCTAACCCATAATCCCTAAAAAATAAACCATAAACTGTAAACCGTAAACCCTAAATCCTAAACCATAAACCGAAAACCTTAAACCCTAAACATTAAATGATAAACCATAAACTGTAAATCGTAAACCGTAAACCATAAACCCTAAACCCTAAACCCAAAACCCTAGATCCTAAACCTTAAACCATAAACCATTAACCCTAAACCCTAAACCATAAAACCTAAACCCTAAACCCTAAACCACAAACACTAAAACATAAACCATAAACACTAAATCCTAAACCCGAAAACCCATACCCTAAACCCTAAACACCTCCCCACAAACACAAAACCCTAAAATACAAACCCTAAACCCTAAACCCTAAACCACAAACCCAAAACCATACACCCTAAGGCTTAAACAATAACCCCAAACCATAAACCCTAAACCCTAAACCAGAAACCGTAAACACTTAACACTAAATCATAAACCCCAAAACATAAACCCTAATCCATAAAACCTAACCCCTAAACCCTATACCCTATACTTAAAACCCTAAACCCTGAACCCTAAATCATAAACCCAAAATCAAAAACCCTAAACCCTAAACCCTAAACCATAAACCCTAAATCATAAACCCTAAACTCGAAACCATAAACCTAAAACCTAAAACCCAAAACCCAAAACACTAAACCTTATCCCACAAACACCAACCCCTAAACCCTAAACCATAAACCCTAAATCCTACATCCTAAACACTAAAACCTAAACCCTAAACCCAAAACCCTAAACGTTACACCATAAACCCTAAACATTAAACCCCAAACCCCATACCTAAACCCTAACCTACAAACACGAAACCCTAAAACCTAAACCCTAAACTATAAACCCCAAACTATAAACCCTAAACCCTAAAACCTAAACACAAAACCCAAACCCTTAAACCCCTGAACTATAAACACTAAATCTAAATCCCTAAACACTAAATCTTAAACCCTAAACCATAAACCCTAAACCCTAAACCCAAAACCCAAAACCCTAAACCATAAACCATAAACCATAAACCATAAATACTAAACTCGAACCCTAAACCGTAAATCCTAAACCCTAAACCCCAACACATAAACACCAAACCCTAAACCCTAAACCATAAACACTAAACCTTAGACCATAAAACCTAAACCATAAACACTAAACCCTAAACACTAAACCATAAACCATAAACCATAAACACAAAACCCTAAACCCTAAACCATAAACACTAAACCCTAAACCCCTAACCCTAAACCATAAACTATAAAACCTACACCCTAAACCATAAAATCTAAACCCTATACCCTAAACCCGAAATTACAAACCCTATACCATAAAGACACAAACCCTAAACTCTAAACCTAAAACCCAAAACGCAAAATCCTAAACACCACCCCATAAACAAAAAACCCTAAAACACAAACCCTTAACACTAGACCGCAAACCCTAAACCCTAAACCATAAACACTAAACCCTACATCCTAAACACTAAAACCTAAACCCTAAACCCAAAACCTTAAAGGTTACACCATAAACCCTAAACCCTAAACCCCAAACCGCAAACCTAAACCCTAACCTACAAACGCGAAACCCTAAAACCTAAACCCTAAAACCTAAACCGTAAACCATAACCCTAAACCATAAACCATAAACCCTAAACCCTAAACCCTAAACCCAAAACCAAAAACCTTAAACCCTGAACCATAAACCCTAAATCTAAATCCGTAAACCCTAAATCTTAAACCCTAAACCGTAAACCCTAAACCAAAAAACCTAAAAACCTAAACCATAAACCCTAAACCGTAACCCTTAAACCATAAAACCTAAACCCTAAACCTTAAACCACAAAACCATAAACCATAAACCATAAACCCTAAACCCAAAACCCTAAACCCTAAACCTTAAATCTAAAACCCAAAATCCTAAACACTAAACGCCCCCCCACAAAAACAAAACCCTAAAACACAAACCCTAAACCGTAATCCTAAACCCTAAATCCCAACCCACAAACACCAAACCCTAAACCCTAAACCATAAACACTAAACCCTAAACCATAAAACCTATACCCAAAACCCAAAACCCTAAACCAAAAACTCCAAATCCTAAACCCAAAACCATAAACCCTAAACTGTAACCCTAAAACATAAACCATAAAGCCTAAACCCTAAACCCAAAACCCTAAATCATAATCCCTAAACCATAAACCATAAACCCTAAGCCCCTAACCCTAAACCGTAAACCATAAACCCTACACCCTAAACCATAAAACCTAAAGCCTATACCCTAAACCCGAAATTACAAACCATATACCATAAACCCAAAACCCTAAACCCTAAACCTTAAACCCAAAACCCAAAACCCTAAACACCACTCCACAAACAAAAAACAATAAAACACAAACCCTTAACACTAGACCACAAACCCTAAACCATTACCCTAAGGCCTAAACCCTAAACCCCAAAACATAAACCTTAAACCCTAAACCCTAAACATTAAACCCTAAACCCTAAAACAGAAACACAAAACCATAAACCCTAAACACTGAACCCCTTACCTTACACCATAATCCCTAAGGCCTAAACCCAAACCACATAACATAAAACCTAAACCCTAAACCCTAAACAATAAACCCTTGACCATAAAACATAAACTTTTAACCATGAACCTTAAATCCCAAACCCTAAAACCTAAACAATAAAACCCAAACCCAAAATCCTAAACCATAAACCCCAAACACCAAACCCTAAACCCAAAACGCAAAACCACAAACCCAAAACCCTAAACACCAACCCATAAACACCAAACCCTAAAACACAAATCCTAAACCCTAAACCCTAACCCATAATCCCTAAACCATAAACCATAAACCATAAACCTTCAATCCAAAACCATAAACCCAAAACCTTAAACCCTAAACATTAAACGATAAACCATAAACTGTAAACCGTAAACCGTAAACCATAAACCCTAAACCCTAAACCCAAAACCCTAGATCCTAAACCTTAAACCATAAACTATAAACCCTAAACCCTAAACCATAAAACCTAAACCCTAAACCCTAAACCACAAACACTAAAACATAAACCATAAACACTAAATCCTAAACCTGAAACCCCATACCCTAAACCCTAAACACCTCCCCACAAACACAAAACCCTAAAATACAAACCCTAAACCCTAAACCCTGAACCACAAACCTAAAACCAACCATAAATCCTAAACCCTAAACCAGAAACCGTAAACACTTAACACTAAATTATAAACCCTAAACCATAAACCCTAATCCATAAAACCTAACCCGTAAACCCTATACCCTATACTTAAAACCCTAAACCCTGAACCCTAAATCATAAACCCAAAAACAAAAACCCTAAACCCTAAACCCTAAACCCTAAACCATAAACCCTAAATCATAAACCCTAAACTCGAAACCATAAACCCAAAACCTAAAACCCAAAACCAAAAACACTAAACCCTATCCCATAAACACCAACCCTTAAACTCTAAACCATAAAACCTAAACCCTACATCCTAAACACTAAAACCTAAACCCTAAACCCAAAACCCTAAACGTTACACCATAAACCCTAAACATTAAACCCCAAACCCCATACCTAAACCCTAACCTACAAACACGAAACCCTAAAACCTAAACCCTAAACCATAAACCCTAAACTATAAACCCTAAACCCTAAACCCTAAAACCTAAACAGAAAACCCGAACCCTTAAACCCCTGAACTATAAACCCTAAACCTTACACCCTAACCCTAATCTCTAAACCCCAAACCCCAAACCTAAACCCTAACCTAAAAACACCAAACCATAAACCCTAAACCCTAAACCTTAAACCATAAACCCAAAACCATAAACCATAAACCCTAAACCATAATCCATAAACCCTAAACCATAAACCCTAAACCCTAAACTAAAAAACCTAAACCCAAACCTTAAACCCTAAACCCAAAACCCGCAACCTTAAACCCTGAACCATAAACCCTAAAACCGAATCCCTAAACCCTAAATCTTAAACCCTAAACCCTAAACCATAAACCATAAACCCTAAACCCTAAATCTTAAACCCTAAACCCTAAATCTTAAACCCTAAACCCTAAACCATAAACCATAAACCCTAAACCCTAAACCATGTAACCTAAACCTAAACCCTAAGCCAAAAACCAAAAACCATAAGCCATAAACACTAAACCCTAAACCCTAAACCCTAAATCTGAAACCCCAAATCCTAATCCCTAAACCCCACGCCACAAACACAAAACCCTAAAACACAAACCCTAAACCCTAAATCCTAAACCCTAAACCCCAACCCACAAACACTATATCCTAAACCCCAAACCATAAACACTAAACCCTAAACCCTAAACCCTAAACCATAACACACTAAACCCTAAACCCCAAACCATAAACACTAAACCCTAAACCATAAAACCTAAACACAAAACCCTGAACCCTGAACCTAAAACACTAAACCCTGAACACTAAATCATAAACCCAAAAACATAAACACTAATCCCTAAACCCTAAACCATAAACCATAAAGCCTAAACCTTAAAACCAAAATCCTAAATCCTAATCCTTAAACGATAAACCCTAAACCCTAAACCCCTAAAACTAAGCCATAAACCATAAACCCTACACCGTAAACCATAAAACCTAAACCCTAAATCCTAAACCCAAAATTAATAACCCTATACCATAAACCCACAAACCCTAAACCCTAAACCTTAAACCCAAAACCCAAAAACCTAAACACCACCCTACAAACTCAAAACCATAAAACACAAACCCTTAACACTAGACCGCAAACCCAAAACCATAACCCTAAGGCCTAAACCCTAAACCCCAAACCATAAACCTTAAACCCTAAACTCTAAACATTAAACCTTAAACCCTAAAACATAAACACTAAACCATAAACCCTAAACACTAAACCCCTTAACTTACACCATAATCCCTCAAGCCTAAACCCTAAACCACATAACATAAAACCTAAACCCTAAACCCTAAACAATAAGCCTTTGACCATAAACCATTAACCTTTAACCCTAAACCTTAAACCCCAAACCTAAAACCTAAACAATAAAACCAAAACCCTAAACCCTAAACCCCAAACCCAAAACCCTAACCCAAAATGCTAAACCACAAACACAAAACCCTAAACCCCAACCCATAAACACCAAACCCTAAAACACAAATCCTAAACCCAAAATCCTAACCCATAAGCACTAAACCCTAAACACTAAACCCTAAACCATAAACCATAAACCTTAAACCCTAAAGCATAAACCCAAAACCATAAACCCTAAACATTAAACCATAAACCATAAACTTTAAACCTAAAGCATAAACCCTAAACCCTAAACCCAAAACCATAAATCCTAAACCATAAACCATAAACAATAAACCCTAAATCCTAAACCATAAAACCTAAACCCTAAACCCTAAACCACAAACACTATACCATAAAACCTAAACACTAGACCCAAAACCCGAAACCTCAAACCCTAAACCCTAAACACCACCCCACAAACACAAAACCCTAAAATAAAAACCCTAAACCCTAAACCCTAAACCAGAAACCTAATATCATACACCCTAAGGCCTAAACACTAAACCCCAAACCATAAACCCTAAACCCTAAACCATAAACCGTAAACAATAAATCCTAAATCATAAACCATAAACCCTAATGCATAAAACTTAAACACTAAACCCTAAACCCTAAACCTAAAACTCTAAACACTGAACCCTAAATCATAAACCCAAAATCATAAACCATGAACCATAAACCCTAAACCATAAACCCCAAACCCCAAACATTAAAGCCTAAACCATAAACACTAAAGCCTAAAGCCAAAACCCTAAAACTGATCTTTAAACCATAAATACTAAACCCTAAACCCTAAACCCTAAACCCCAAACCCAAACCTTAAACACTATACACTAAACAACAAACCGTAAATCCTAAACCATAAACCTTAAACTCTAAACCATATACCCCAACCAACAAACACCAAACCCTAAAACACAAACAACAAACCATAAACCCAACCCATAAACCCTAAACCGTAAACTCTAAACCCTAAAGCCTAAACCATAAAATATAAACCCTAGACCTTAAACCCTAAACCCTAAACCCTAATCCTGAAACCCGAAACCATAAAGACGAAACCCTAAACACTAAACCCTAACCCATAAATGCTAAACCCTAAACCCTACACCAAAAACCCTATGGCATAAACCCTAAACCACACAACATAAACCCTAAACCCTAAACCTCAAACCCTAAAACTAAACAATAAATCATAAACCTTAAACCCTAAACCTTAAACCCCGAACCGTAAACCCTAAACCCTAAACCCTAAACAACAATCCCTAAACCCTAAACCCCATCCCACAAACACCCAACCCAAAAACACTAACCCTAAACCCCAACCTGTAAACCTTAAACCTTAAAGCCAAAAGCATAAACCCTAAACCCTAAATACAAACACTAAACCACAACCATATACCCTAACCTATAAACACCAAACCCTAAACCCTAAACCCAAAACCCAAAACCCAAAACCCAAAACACTAAACCCTAACCCAAAAACACCAAACCCTAAACCCTATACCCTATACCCTAAACACTAAACCATAACCGTAAACACTTAACCATAAACCGTAAACCATAAACCATCAACACTAAACCCTAAACCTAAGATCCTAAACCGTAAACCTCAAACCCTAAACCCTAAATCTCAAACCATAAACCCTAAACCCTAACCCATAAACACTAAACCCTAAACCCTAAACACTAAACCAAAAACACTAAACCCTAAACCATAAACCCCAAACCATAAACCAAAAATCCTAAACCCTAAACCATAAAACCTAAATCCTAAACTCTAAACCAAAAACACAAAACACTAAACCCTAAACCAAAAATCCTAAACCCTAAACCCAAAACCCTAAACCCTAAACCATAAACCATACACCCTAAACCGTAAGCCATAAAACCTAGACCCAAAACCCAAAACCCTAAGCCTAAAATCCTAATCCGTGAACCATAAATCATAAACCCAAAATAATAAACCCTAAACCATAAACTCTAAACCATAAACCATAAACACAAGACCATAAACAAAAAAACCTAAACCCTAAACACTAAACACTAAATCCAAAACCCTAAACCATAAATACTAAACCACAAACCATAAACCCTAAACCCCAAACCCAAACCCTAAACACTATACAGTAAACCACAGACCAGAAACCCTAAACCATAAACCTTATAGCCTAAACACTATTCCCCAACCCACAAACACCAAACCCTAAAACACAAATCATAAGCCCTAAACCCCAACCCATAAACCCTAAACCCTAAAGCCTAAACCATAAAACATAAACCCTAGACCCTAATCCCTAAACCCTAAACCCCAAATCCTAAACCCGAAACTATAAACCCCAAACCCTAAACTGTAATCCCTAAACCTTAAACCCTAAACTATAAACGCTAAACCCTAAACCCTACACCAAAAACCTTATGGCATAAACCCTAAACCACACAACCTAAACCCTAAACCCTAAACCCTAAACCCTAAAACCAAAACAATAAAACCTAAACCTTAAACCCTAAACCTTAAACCTCAACCCGTAAACCCTAAACCCTAAACAACAAACCCTAAACCCTAAACCCCATCCCACAAACACCAAACCCTTAAATACAAACCCTAAACCCCAACCCGTAAATCCTACACCCTAAAGCCTAAAGCTTAAACCCTAAACCCTAAAGCCTAAAGCTTAAACCCTAAACCCTAAATACAAACCCTAAACCCAACCCTATATCCTAACCCATAAAGACCAAACCCTAAACCATAAATCATAAACCCTAAACTCGAAACCATAAACCCAAAACCCAAAACACTAAACCCTAACCCAGAAACACCAACCCCTAAACCCTAAACCATAAACCCTAAACCCTACATCCTAAACACTAAAACCTAAACCCTAAACCCAAAACCCTAAACGTTACACCATAAACCCTAAACCCTAAATCCCAAACCCCAAACCTAAACACTAACCTACAAACACGAAACCCTAAAACCTAAACCCTAAACCATAAACCCTAAACTATAAACCCTAAAACCTAAACCCAAAACCCGAAACCTTAAACCCTGAACCATAAACCCTAAATCTAAATCCCTAAACCCTAAATCTTAAACCCTAAACCATAAACCCTAAACCCAAAACCCAAAACCCTTAACCATAAACCATAAACCCTAAATCGTAAACCCTAAACCATGAAACCTAAACCCTAAACCCTAAACCACAAAACCATAAACCATAAACCATAAACCCTAAACCCGAAACCCGAAACCCTAAACCCTAAACCCCAAACCCTAAACCATAAATCATAAACCCTAAACTCGAAACCATAAAGCCAAAACCTAAAACCCAAAACCCAAAACATTAAACCCTAACCCACAAACACCAACCCCTAAACCCTAAACCATAAACCCTAACCCTACATCCTAAACACTAAAACCTAAACCCTAAAACCAAAACCCTAAACGTTACACCATAAACCCTAAACCCTAAATCCTAAACCCCAAACCTAAACACTAACCTACAAACACGAAACCCTAAAACCTAAACCCTAAACCATAAACCCTAAACTATAAACCCTAAAACCTAAACCCAAAACCCGAAACCTTAAACCCTGAACCATAAACCCTAAATCTAAATCCCTAAACCCTAAATCTTAAACCCTAAACCATAAATCCTAAACCCAAAACCCAAAACCCTTAACCATAAACCATAAACCATAAACCATAAACCCTAAATCGTAAACCCTAAACCATGAAACCTAAACCCTAAACCCTAAACCACAAAACCATAAACCCTAAACCCGAAACCCCAAACCCCAAACCTAAACCCTAAATCTGAAACCCAAAATCTTAAACCCTAAACACCACCCCACAAACACAAAACCCTAAAACACAAACCCTAAACCGTAAATCCTAAACCCTAAACCCCAACCCACAAACACCAAACCCTAAACCTTAAACCATAAACACTAAACCCTAAACCATAAAACCAAAACCCAAAACCCTAAAACCTAAACATAAAACCCTAAACCCCGAACCCAAAATCATAAACCCAAAATCATAAACCCTAAATCGTAAACCCTAAAACATAAACCATAAAACCTAAACCCTAAACCCAAAACCCTAAATCATAATCCCTAAACAATAAACCATAAACCCTAATCCCCTAACCCTAAACCGTAAACCATAAACCCTACACCCTAAACCATAAAACCTAAACCCTATACCCTAAACCCGAAATTACAAACCCTATACCATAAACACACAAACCCTAAACCTTAAACCCAAAACCCAAAACCCTAAACAACACCCTACAAACAAAAAACCCTAAAACACAAACCCTTAACACTAGACCACAAACCCTAAACCATAACCCAAAGGCCTAAACCCTGAACCCCAAACCATAAACCTTTAACCCTAAACCCTAAACATTAAACCCTAAACCCTTAAAGAGAAACACAAAACCATAAACCCAAAACGATAATCCCCTTACCTTACACCATAATCCCTAAGGCCTAAACCCAAAACCATATAACATAAAACCTAAACCCTAAACCCTAAACAATAAACCCTTGACCATAAAACATAAACTTTTAACCATAAACCTTAAACCCCAAACCCTAAAACCTAAACAATAAAACCAAAACCCAAAATCCTAAACCCTAAACCCCTAACACCAAACCCTAAACCCTAAATGCAAAACCATAAACCCAAAACCCTAAACACCAACCCATAAACACCAAACCCTAAAACACAAATCCTAAACCCTAAACCCTAACCCATAATCCCTAAACAATAAAGCATAAACTATAAACTATAAACCGTAAACCCTAAATCCTAAACCATAAACCCAAAACCTTAAACCCTAAACATTAAACGATAAACCATAAACTGTAAACCGTAAACCCTAAACCCTAAACCATAAACCTAAACCCTAAACCCTAAACCCTAAACCCAAAACCATAAACCCTAAACTGTAACCCTAAAACATAAACCATAAAGCCTAAATCCTAAACCCAAAACCCTAAATTATAATCCCTAAACCCTAAACCATAAACCCTAAACCCCTAACCCTAAACCGTAAACCATAAACCCTACACCTTAAACCATAAAACCTAAACCCTATACCCTAAACCCGAAATTACAAACCATATACCATAAACCCACAAACCCTAAACCCTAAACCTTAAACCCAAAACCCAAAACCCTAAACACCACCCCACAAACAAAAAACAATAAAACACAAACCCTTAACACTAGACCACAAACCCTAAACCATTACCCTAAGGCCTAAACCCTAAACCCCAAACCATAAACCTTAAACCCTAAACCCTAAACATTAAACCCTAAACCCTAAAACAGAAACACAAAACCATAAACCCTAAACACTAAACCCGTTACCTTACACCATAATCCCTAAGGCCTAAACCCAAAACCACATAACATAAAACCTAAACCCTAAACCCTAAACAATAAACCCTTGACCATAAAACATAAACTTTTAACCATAAACCTTAAACCCCAAACCCTAAAACCTAAACAATAAAACCCAAACACAAAATCCTAAACCCTAAACCCCAAACACCAAACCCTAAACCCTAAATGCAAAACCACAAACCCAAAACCCTAAACACTAACCCATAAACACCAAACCCTAAAACACAAATCCTAAACCCTAAACCCTAAACCCTAACCCATAATCCCTAAACCCTAAACCATAAACCATAAACCTTCAATCCTAAACCATAAACCCAAAACCTTAAACCCTAAACATTAAACCATAAACTATAAACTGTAAACCGTAAACCGTAAACCATAAACCCTAAAACCTAAACCCAAAACCCTAGATCCTAAACCTTAAACCATAAAACATAAACCCTAAACCCTAAACCATAAAACCTAAACCCTAAACCCTAAACCACAAACACTAAAACATAAACCATAAACACTAAATCCTAAACCCGAAACCCCATACCCTAAACCCTAAACACCTCCCCACAAACACAAAACCCTAAAATACAAACCCTAAACCCTAAACCCTAAACCACAAACCTAAAACCAACCATAAACCCTAAACCCTAAACCAGAAACCGTAAACACTTAACACTAAATCATAAACCCTAAACCCTAAACCCTAATCCATAAAACCTAACCCCTAAACCCTATACCCTATACTTAAAACCCTAAACCATGAACCCTAAATCATAAACCCAAAATCAAAAACCCTAAACCCTAAACCCTAAACCCTAAACCATAAACCCTAAATCATAAACCCTAAACTCGAAACCATAAACCCAAAACCTAAAACCCAAAACCAAAAACACTAAACCCTATCCCACAAACACCAACCCCTAAACCTTTAACCATAAACCCTAAACCCTACATCCTAAACACTAAAACCTAAACCCTAAACCCAAAACCCTAAACGTTACACCATAAACCCTAAACATTAAACCCCAAACCCCATACCTAAACCCTAACCTACAAACACGAAACCCTAAAACCTAAACCCTAAACCATAAACCCTAAACTATAAACCCTAAACCATAAAACCTAAACACAAAACCCGAACCCTTAAACCCCTGAACTATAAACCCTAAATCTAAATCCCTAAACCCTAAATCTTAAACCCTAAACCATAAACCCTAAACCCAAAACCCGAAACCCTAAACCATAAACCATAAACCATAAACCATAAATACTAAAACTTGAAACCCTAAACCCTAAACCCTAAATCTGAAACCCAAAATCTTAAACCCTAAACACCACCCCACAAACACAAAACCCTAAAACACAAACCCTAAACCGTAAATCCTAAACCCTAAACCCCAACCCACAAACACCAAACCTTAAACCCCAAACTATAAACACTAAACCCTAGACCATAAAACCTAAACCATAAACACTAAACCCTAAACACTAAACCATAAACCATAAACCATAACCATAAACACAAAATCCTAAACCCTAAACCATAAACACTAAACCCTAAACCCCTAACCCTAAACCATAAACCATAAACCTAAACTTAAACCATAAAACCTAAACCCTATACCCTAAACCCGAAATTACAAACCCTATACCATAAACACACAAACCCTAAACCCTAAACCTTAAACCCAAAACCCAAAACCCTAAACACCACCCGATAAACAAAAAACCCTAAAACACAAACCCTTAACACTAGACCGCAAACCCTAAACCCTAAACCATAAACCCTAAACCCTACATCCTAAATACTAAAACCTAAACCCTAAACCCAAAACCTTAAATGTTACACCATAAACCCTAAACCCTAAACCCCAAACCGCAAACCTAAACCCTAACCTACAAACACGAAACCCTAAAACCTAAACCCTAAAACCTAAACCCTAAACCATAACCCTAAACTATAAACCCTAAACCCTAAACCCTAAACCCAAAACCAAAAACCTTAAACCCTGAACCATAAACCCTAAACTCGAAACCATAAAGCCAAAACCTAAAACCCAAAACCCAAAACATTAAACCCTAACCCACAAACACCAACCCCTAAACCCTAAACCATAAACCCTAACCCTACATCCTAAACACTAAAACCTAAACCCTAAAACCAAAACCCTAAACGTTACACCATAAACCCTAAACCCTAAATCCTAAACCCCAAACCTAAACACTAACCTACAAACACGAAACCCTAAAACCTAAACCCTAAACCATAAACCCTAAACTATAAACCCTAAAACCTAAACCCAAAACCCGAAACCTTAAACCCTGAACCATAAACCCTAAATCTAAATCCCTAAACCCTAAATCTTAAACCCTAAACCATAAATCCTAAACCCAAAACCCAAAACCCTTAACCATAAACCATAAACCATAAACCATAAACCCTAAATCGTAAACCCTAAACCATGAAACCTAAACCCTAAACCCTAAACCACAAAACCATAAACCCTAAACCCGAAACCCGAAACCCCAAACCTAAACCCTAAATCTGAAACCCAAAATCTTAAACCCTAAACACCACCCCACAAACACAAAACCCTAAAACACAAACCCTAAACCGTAAATCCTAAACCCTAAACCCCAACCCACAAACACCAAACCCTAAACCTTAAACCATAAACACTAAACCCTAAACCATAAAACCAAAACCCAAAACCCTAAAACCTAAACATAAAACCCTAAACCCCGAACCCAAAATCATAAACCCAAAATCATAAACCCTAAATCGTAAACCCTAAAACATAAACCATAAAACCTAAACCCTAAACCCAAAACCCTAAATCATAATCCCTAAACAATAAACCATAAACCCTAATCCCCTAACCATAAACCGTAAACCATAAACCCTACACCCTAAACCATAAAACCTAAACCCTATACCCTAAACCCGAAATTACAAACCCTATACCATAAACACACAAACCCTAAACCCTAAACCTTAAACCCAAAACCCAAAACCCTAAACAACACCCTACAAACAAAAAACCCTAAAACACAAACCCTTAACACTAGACCACAAACCCTAAACCATAACCCAAAGGCCTAAACCCTGAACCCCAAACCATAAACCTTTAACCCTAAACCCTAAACATTAAACCCTAAACCCTTAAAGAGAAACACAAAACCATAAACCCAAAACGATAATCCCCTTACCTTACACCATAATCCCTAAGGCCTAAACCCAAAACCATATAACATAAAACCTAAACCCTAAACCCTAAACAATAAACCCTTGACCATAAAACATAAACTTTTAACCATAAACCTTAAACCCCAAACCCTAAAACCTAAACAATAAAACCAAAACCCAAAATCCTAAACCCTAAACCCCTAACACCAAACCCTAAACCCTAAATGCAAAACCATAAACCCAAAACCCTAAACACCAACCCATAAACACCAAACCCTAAAACACAAATCCTAAACCCTAAACCCTAACCCATAATCCCTAAACAATAAAGCATAAACTATAAACTATAAACCGTAAACCCTAAATCCTAAACCATAAACCCAAAACCTTAAACCCTAAACATTAAACGATAAACCATAAACTGTAAACCGTAAACCCTAAACCCTAAACCATAAACCTAAACCCTAAACCCTAAACCCTAAACCCAAAACCATAAACCCTAAACTGTAACCCTAAAACATAAACCATAAAGCCTAAATCCTAAACCCAAAACCCTAAATTATAATCCCTAAACCCTAAACCATAAACCCTAAACCCCTAACCCTAAACCGTAAACCATAAACCCTACACCTTAAACCATAAAACCTAAACCCTATACCCTAAACCCGAAATTACAAACCATATACCATAAACCCACAAACCCTAAACCCTAAACCTTAAACCCAAAACCCAAAACCCTAAACACCACCCCACAAACAAAAAACAATAAAACACAAACCCTTAACACTAGACCACAAACCCTAAACCATTACCCTAAGGCCTAAACCCTAAACCCCAAACCATAAACCTTAAACCCTAAACCCTAAACATTAAACCCTAAACCCTAAAACAGAAACACAAAACCATAAACCCTAAACACTAAACCCGTTACCTTACACCATAATCCCTAAGGCCTAAACCCAAAACCACATAACATAAAACCTAAACCCTAAACCCTAAACAATAAACCCTTGACCATAAAACATAAACTTTTAACCATAAACCTTAAACCCCAAACCCTAAAACCTAAACAATAAAACCCAAACACAAAATCCTAAACCCTAAACCCCAAACACCAAACCCTAAACCCTAAATGCAAAACCACAAACCCAAAACCCTAAACACTAACCCATAAACACCAAACCCTAAAACACAAATCCTAAACCCTAAACCCTAAACCCTAACCCATAATCCCTAAACCCTAAACCATAAACCATAAACCTTCAATCCTAAACCATAAACCCAAAACCTTAAACCCTAAACATTAAACCATAAACTATAAACTGTAAACCGTAAACCGTAAACCATAAACCCTAAAACCTAAACCCAAAACCCTAGATCCTAAACCTTAAACCATAAAACATAAACCCTAAACCCTAAACCATAAAACCTAAACCCTAAACCCTAAACCACAAACACTAAAACATAAACCATAAACACTAAATCCTAAACCCGAAACCCCATACCCTAAACCCTAAACACCTCCCCACAAACACAAAACCCTAAAATACAAACCCTAAACCCTAAACCCTAAACCACAAACCTAAAACCAACCATAAACCCTAAACCCTAAACCAGAAACCGTAAACACTTAACACTAAATCATAAACCCTAAACCCTAAACCCTAATCCATAAAACCTAACCCCTAAACCCTATACCCTATACTTAAAACCCTAAACCATGAACCCTAAATCATAAACCCAAAATCAAAAACCCTAAACCCTAAACCCTAAACCCTAAACCCTAAACCATAAACCCTAAATCATAAACCCTAAACTCGAAACCATAAACCCAAAACCTAAAACCCAAAACCAAAAACACTAAACCCTATCCCACAAACACCAACCCCTAAACCTTTAACCATAAACCCTAAACCCTACATCCTAAACACTAAAACCTAAACCCTAAACCCAAAACCCTAAACGTTACACCATAAACCCTAAACATTAAACCCCAAACCCCATACCTAAACCCTAACCTACAAACACGAAACCCTAAAACCTAAACCCTAAACCATAAACCCTAAACTATAAACCCTAAACCATAAAACCTAAACACAAAACCCGAACCCTTAAACCCCTGAACTATAAACCCTAAATCTAAATCCCTAAACCCTAAATCTTAAACCCTAAACCATAAACCCTAAACCCAAAACCCGAAACCCTAAACCATAAACCATAAACCATAAACCATAAATACTAAACTTGAAACCCTAAACCCTAAACCCTAAATCTGAAACCCAAAATCTTAAACCCTAAACACCACCCCACAAACACAAAACCCTAAAACACAAACCCTAAACCGTAAATCCTAAACCCTAAACCCCAACCCACAAACACCAAACCTTAAACCCCAAACTATAAACACTAAACCCTAGACCATAAAACCTAAACCATAAACACTAAACCCTAAACACTAAACCATAAACCATAAACCATAACCATAAACACAAAATCCTAAACCCTAAACCATAAACACTAAACCCTAAACCCCTAACCCTAAACCATAAACCATAAAACCTAAACTTAAACCATAAAACCTAAACCCTATACCCTAAACCCGAAATTACAAACCCTATACCATAAACACACAAACCCTAAACCCTAAACCTTAAACCCAAAACCCAAAACCCTAAACACCACCCGATAAACAAAAAACCCTAAAACACAAACCCTTAACACTAGACCGCAAACCCTAAACCCTAAACCATAAACCCTAAACCCTACATCCTAAATACTAAAACCTAAACCCTAAACCCAAAACCTTAAATGTTACACCATAAACCCTAAACCCTAAACCCCAAACCGCAAACCTAAACCCTAACCTACAAACACGAAACCCTAAAACCTAAACCCTAAAACCTAAACCCTAAACCATAACCCTAAACTATAAACCCTAAACCCTAAACCCTAAACCCAAAACCAAAAACCTTAAACCCTGAACCATAAACCCTAAACTCGAAACCATAAAGCCAAAACCTAAAACCCAAAACCCAAAACATTAAACCCTAACCCACAAACACCAACCCCTAAACCCTAAACCATAAACCCTAACCCTACATCCTAAACACTAAAACCTAAACCCTAAAACCAAAACCCTAAACGTTACACCATAAACCCTAAACCCTAAATCCTAAACCCCAAACCTAAACACTAACCTACAAACACGAAACCCTAAAACCTAAACCCTAAACCATAAACCCTAAACTATAAACCCTAAAACCTAAACCCAAAACCCGAAACCTTAAACCCTGAACCATAAACCCTAAATCTAAATCCCTAAACCCTAAATCTTAAACCCTAAACCATAAATCCTAAACCCAAAACCCAAAACCCTTAACCATAAACCATAAACCATAAACCATAAACCCTAAATCGTAAACCCTAAACCATGAAACCTAAACCCTAAACCCTAAACCACAAAACCATAAACCCTAAACCCGAAACCCAAAACCCCAAACCTAAACCCTAAATCTGAAACCCAAAATCTTAAACCCTAAACACCACCCCACAAACACAAAACCCTAAAACACAAACCCTAAACCGTAAATCCTAAACCCTAAACCCCAACCCACAAACACCAAACCCTAAACCTTAAACCATAAACACTAAACCCTAAACCATAAAACCAAAACCCAAAACCCTAAAACCTAAACATAAAACCCTAACCCCGAACCCAAAATCATAAACCCAAAATCATAAACCCTAAATCGTAAACCCTAAAACATAAACCATAAAACCTAAACCCTAAACCCAAAACCCTAAATCATAATCCCTAAACAATAAACCATAAACCCTAATCCCCTAACCCTAAACCGTAAACCATAAACCCTACACCCTAAACCATAAAACCTAAACCCTATACCCTAAACCCGAAATTACAAACCCTATACCATAAACACACAAACCCTAAACCCTAAACCTTAAACCCAAAACCCAAAACCCTAAACAACACCCTACAAACAAAAAACCCTAAAACACAAACCCTTAACACTAGACCACAAACCCTAAACCATAACCCAAAGGCCTAAACCCTGAACCCCAAACCATAAACCTTTAACCCTAAACCCTAAACATTAAACCCTAAACCCTTAAAGAGAAACACAAAACCATAAACCCAAAACGATAATCCCCTTACCTTACACCATAATCCCTAAGGCCTAAACCCAAAACCATATAACATAAAACCTAAACCCTAAACCCTAAACAATAAACCCTTGACCATAAAACATAAACTTTTAACCATAAACCTTAAACCCCAAACCCTAAAACCTAAACAATAAAACCAAAACCCAAAATCCTAAACCCTAAACCCCTAACACCAAACCCTAAACCCTAAATGCAAAACCATAAACCCAAAACCCTAAACACCAACCCATAAACACCAAACCCTAAAACACAAATCCTAAACCCTAAACCCTAACCCATAATCCCTAAACAATAAAGCATAAACTATAAACTATAAACCGTAAACCCTAAATCCTAAACCATAAACCCAAAACCTTAAACCCTAAACATTAAACGATAAACCATAAACTGTAAACCGTAAACCCTAAACCCTAAACCATAAACCTAAACCCTAAACCCTAAACCCTAAACCCAAAACCATAAACCCTAAACTGTAACCCTAAAACATAAACCATAAAGCCTAAATCCTAAACCCAAAACCCTAAATTATAATCCCTAAACCCTAAACCATAAACCCTAAACCCCTAACCCTAAACCGTAAACCATAAACCCTACACCTTAAACCATAAAACCTAAACCCTATACCCTAAACCCGAAATTACAAACCATATACCATAAACCCACAAACCCTAAACCCTAAACCTTAAACCCAAAACCCAAAACCCTAAACACCACCCCACAAACAAAAAACAATAAAACACAAACCCTTAACACTAGACCACAAACCCTAAACCATTACCCTAAGGCCTAAACCCTAAACCCCAAACCATAAACCTTAAACCCTAAACCCTAAACATTAAACCCTAAACCCTAAAACAGAAACACAAAACCATAAACCCTAAACACTAAACCCGTTACCTTACACCATAATCCCTAAGGCCTAAACCCAAAACCACATAACATAAAACCTAAACCCTAAACCCTAAACAATAAACCCTTGACCATAAAACATAAACTTTTAACCATAAACCTTAAACCCCAAACCCTAAAACCTAAACAATAAAACCCAAACACAAAATCCTAAACCCTAAACCCCAAACACCAAACCCTAAACCCTAAATGCAAAACCACAAACCCAAAACCCTAAACACTAACCCATAAACACCAAACCCTAAAACACAAATCCTAAACCCTAAACCCTAAACCCTAACCCATAATCCCTAAACCCTAAACCATAAACCATAAACCTTCAATCCTAAACCATAAACCCAAAACCTTAAACCCTAAACATTAAACCATAAACTATAAACTGTAAACCGTAAACCGTAAACCATAAACCCTAAAACCTAAACCCAAAACCCTAGATCCTAAACCTTAAACCATAAAACATAAACCCTAAACCCTAAACCATAAAACCTAAACCCTAAACCCTAAACCACAAACACTAAAACATAAACCATAAACACTAAATCCTAAACCCGAAACCCCATACCCTAAACCCTAAACACCTCCCCACAAACACAAAACCCTAAAATACAAACCCTAAACCCTAAACCCTAAACCACAAACCTAAAACCAACCATAAACCCTAAACCCTAAACCAGAAACCGTAAACACTTAACACTAAATCATAAACCCTAAACCCTAAACCCTAATCCATAAAACCTAACCCCTAAACCCTATACCCTATACTTAAAACCCTAAACCATGAACCCTAAATCATAAACCCAAAATCAAAAACCCTAAACCCTAAACCCTAAACCCTAAACCCTAAACCATAAACCCTAAATCATAAACCCTAAACTCGAAACCATAAACCCAAAACCTAAAACCCAAAACCAAAAACACTAAACCCTATCCCACAAACACCAACCCCTAAACCTTTAACCATAAACCCTAAACCCTACATCCTAAACACTAAAACCTAAACCCTAAACCCAAAACCCTAAACGTTACACCATAAACCCTAAACATTAAACCCCAAACCCCATACCTAAACCCTAACCTACAAACACGAAACCCTAAAACCTAAACCCTAAACCATTAACCCTAAACTATAAACCCTAAACCATTAAACCTAAACACAAAACCCGAACCCTTAAACCCCTGAACTATAAACCCTAAATCTAAATCCCTAAACCCTAAATCTTAAACCCTAAACCATAAACCCTAAACCCAAAACCCGAAACCCTAAACCATAAACCATAAACCATAAACCATAAATACTAAACTTGAAACCCTAAACCCTAAACCCTAAATCTGAAACCCAAAATCTTAAACCCTAAACACCACCCCACAAACACAAAACCCTAAAACACAAACCCTAAACCGTAAATCCTAAACCCTAAACCCCAACCCACAAACACCAAACCTTAAACCCCAAACTATAAACACTAAACCCTAGACCATAAAACCTAAACCATAAACACTAAACCCTAAACACTAAACCATAAACCATAAACCATAACCATAAACACAAAATCCTAAACCCTAAACCATAAACACTAAACCCTAAACCCCTAACCCTAAACCATAAACCATAAAACATAACCTTAAACCATAAAACCTAAACCCTATACCCTAAACCCGAAATTACAAACCCTATACCATAAACACACAAACCCTAAACCCTAAACCTTAAACCCAAAACCCAAAACCCTAAACACCACCCGATAAACAAAAAACCCTAAAACACAAACCCTTAACACTAGACCGCAAACCCTAAACCCTAAACCATAAACCCTAAACCCTACATCCTAAATACTAAAACCTAAACCCTAAACCCAAAACCTTAAATGTTACACCATAAACCCTAAACCCTAAACCCCAAACCGCAAACCTAAACCCTAACCTACAAACACGAAACCCTAAAACCTAAACCCTAAAACCTAAACCCTAAACCATAACCCTAAACTATAAACCCTAAACCCTAAACCCTAAACCCAAAACCAAAAACCTTAAACCCTGAACCATAAACCCTAAATCTAAATCCCTAAACACTAAATCTTAAACCCTAAACCATAAACCCTAAACTAAAAAACCTAAAAACCTAAACCATAAACCATAAACCATAAACCATAAACCATAAACCCTAAACCGTAACCCCTAAACCATGAAACCTAAACCCTAAACCCTAAACCACAAAACCATAAACCATAAACCCTAAACCCGAAACCCTAAACCCTAAACCTTAAATCTGAAACCCAAAATCCTAAACCCTAAACACCCCCCACCAAAACAAAACCCTAAAACACACCCTAAACCGTAATCCTAAACCCTAAACCCCAACCCACAAATACCAAACCCTAAACCCTAAACCATAAACACTAAACCATAAACCATAAGACCTAAACCCAAAACCCTAAACCCTAAACCTAAAACCCCAAACCCTAAACCCAAAACCATAAACCCTAAATTGTAACCCTAAAACATAAACCATAAAGCCTAAACCCTAAACCCAAAACCCTAAATCATAATCCCTAAACCATAAACCATAAAACCTAAACCCCTAACCCTAAATCGTAAACCATAAACCCTAAACCATAAAACCTAAACCTTATACCCTAAACCCAAAATTACAAACCATATACCATAAACCCATAAACCTTAAACCCTAATCCTTAAACCCAAAACCCAAAACCCTAAACACCACCCCACAAACAAAAAACAATAAAACACAAACCCTTAACATTAGACCGCAAAATCTAAACCATAACCCTAAGGCCTAAACCCTAAACCCCAAACCATAAACCTTAAACCCTAAACCCTAAACATTAAACCCTAAACCCTAAAACAGAAACACAAAACCATAAACCCTAAACCATAAACCCCTTACCTTACACCATAATCCCAAACCACAACCCACAAACACCAAACCCTAAACCTAAACCCTAAACCATAAACCATAAACCCAAACCCTAAACCCTAAACCATAAACCATAAACACTAAACCCTAAACCACAAACCCTAAACTCTAAACCATAAATCCTAGACCCTAAATTCAAAACCCTTAACCCTAAACCCTAAACCATAAAACCTAAACCATAAACCCTAAACCTAAAACCCTAAACCATAACCCCAAAATATAAATAAAAAACTGATAAACCCTAAACCATAAACCCTAAACACTAAACCATAAACCATAAACCCTAAATCATAAACCCTAAAACCAATACCCTAAACCCAAATCCCTAAACCTTAACACCTAAACGCTAAACCATAAACCCTAAACCTCAAATCCTAAACCCCAAACCCTAACCGAAAACACCAAACACTAAACCGTAAACCATAAACCCTAAACCCTAAATGCTAAAGCCTAAACCATAAACCGTAAACCCTAAACAATAAAACCTAAACCCTAAACCTTAAACACTAATCCTAAAACCCTAAACCCTAAACCATAAAGACTAAACCCAAAACACTAAACCCTAAATCTTAAACTATAAACCCTAAACCCTAAATCCTAAACCTTAAACCCTAAACCCTAAACTTTTAACCATAAACCATAAACCATAAACCTTAAATCCTAGGAAATAAAACCTAAACACTAAACCCTAAACCCTAAACAATAAACCAAAACCCTAAACCCTAAACAATAAACCCTAAACCCTAAACCATAAACCATAAACCCTAATCCCTAAACCATAAAACCTAAACCCTAAACCCTAAATCCTAAACCCTAAACCATAAACCATAAACCATAAATCATAAACCATAAAGCCCAAAACCCTAAACCCTAAACCCAAAACCCTAAATCCTAAACCTTAAACCATAAACCATAAACTCTAAACCCTAAACCATAAAACCTAAACCCTAAACCGTAAACCACAAACACTAAACCATAAACCATAAATAATAAATCCTAAACCCAAAACCCCATACCCTAAACCCTAAACACCTCCCTACAAACACAAAACCCTAAAATACAAATCTTAAACCCTAAACCCTAAACCACAAACCTAAAACCATACACACTAAGGCCTAAAGAGTAAACCCCAAACCATAAACCCTAAACCCTAAACCCTAAACTAAAAACCGTAAACACTAAACCCTAAACCACAAACCCTAAACTATAAACCATAAGGCCTAAACCCCAAACCACAACCCACAAACACCAAACCCTAAACCCTAAACCATAAACCATAAACCCAAACCCTAAACCCTAAATCATAAACCATAAACACTAAACCCAAAACCACAAACCCTAAACTCTAAACCACAAAAAATAAACCATAAACCCTGGACCCTAAAATCAAAACCCTAAACCCTAAAACCTAAACCATAAAACCAAAACCATAAACCCTAAACCTAAAACCCTAAACCATAACCCCAAAATATAAACCCAAACCCATAAACCCTAAACCATAAACCCTAAACACTAAACCATAAACCATAAAACCTAAATCATAAACCCTAAAACCAATACCCTAAACCCAAATCCCTAAACCTTAAAACATAAACACTAAACCATAAACCCTAAACCTCAAATCATAAACCCCAAACCCTAACTGAAAACACTAAATGCTAAATCATAAACCCTAAACCCTAAACCCTAAATGCTAAACCCTAAACCATAAACCCTAAACCCTAAACAATAAAACCTAAACTTTAAACCCTAAACACTAATCCTAAAACCCTAAACCCTAAACCATAAAGACTAAAACCAAAACACTAAACCCTAAATCTTAAACTATAAACCCTAAACCCTAAACCCTAAACCTTAAACCCTAAACACAAAACCCTAAACCCTAAACCTTTAACCATAAACCATAAACCATAAACCCTAAATCCTAGACCATAAAACCTAAACCATAAACCCTAAACCCTAAACAATAGACCATAAACCCTAAACCATAAACCTTAAACCATAAACCAAAAACCCGAATCCCTAAACCATAAAACCTAAACCCTAAACCCTAAATCCTAAACCCAAAACCAAAAGCATAAACTATAAACCCTAAACCATAAACCCCAAACCCTAAACCATAAACCATAAACCTTAAAGCATAAACCATAAACCCTAAACCCTAAATCATAAAACTTTAACCCTAAACCGTAAACCCTAAACACAAAACTCTAAACCCTATACACTAAACCTAAACCCTAATCCGTAAACCCTAAACCCAAAACCCTAAATCATAAAACTTAAACACTAAACCATAAACCCTAATCCTCAAACCCTAAACCTCAAACCCTAAACCCTAAACCTTAAACCCTAAAACCTAAACCCTAAACCCTAAACCCTAAATCCTAAATCCTAAACCCTAAATCCAAAACCCTAAATGTTACACCATAAACCCTAAACCCTAAACCCCAAACCCCAAACCTAAACCCTAACCTACTAACACGAAACCCAAAAACATAAACCCTAAAGCCTAAACCCTAAACCATAAACCCTAAACTATAAACCCTAAACCCTAAACCCTAAACCCAAAACCCGAAACCATAAACCCTGAACCATAAACCCTAAATCTAAATCCCTAAACCTAAATCTTCAACCCTAAACCATAAACCCTAAACCCAAAACCCAAAATCCTTAACCATAAACCATAAACCATAAACCCTAAACCACAAATCCTAAACCCTAAACCCTAACCCATAAACCATAAACCCTAAACCATAAACCATAAACCATAAACTTTAAATCCTAAACCATAAACCTAAAACCCTAAACACTAAATATTAAACCAAAAACCGTAAACCCTAAACCCTAAACCATAAACACTAAACCCAAAACCCTAAATCCTAAACCATAAACCATAAACCATAAACCCTAAACCCTAAACCATAAAACCTAAACCCTAAACACTAAACCACAAACACTAAACCATAAACCATAAACACTAAATCCTAAACCCGAAACCCTATACCCTAAGCCCTAAACACCTCCCCACAAACACAAAACCCTAAAATACAAACCTTAAACCCTAAACCCTAAACCACAAACCAAAAAACATACACCCTAGGGCCTAAACAGTAAACCCCAAACCATAAACCCTAATCCCTAAACCAGAAACCGTAAACACTAAACTCTAAACCACAAACCCTAAACTATAAACCATAAGGCCTAAACCCCAAACCACAACCCACAAATACCAAACCCTAAACCCTAAACTATAAACCATAAACCCAAACCCTAAACCCTAAACCATAAACACTAAACCCTAAACCACAAACCCTAAACTCTAAACCATAAATCCTAGACTCTAAATTCAAAACCCTTAACCCTAAACCCTAAACCATAAAACCGAAACCATAAAACCAAAACCATAAACCCTAAACCTAAAACCCTAAACCATAACCCCAAAATATAAACCCAAACCGATAAACCCTAAACCATAAACCCTAAACACTAAACCATAAACCCTAAATCATAAACCCTAAAACCAATACCCTAAACCCAAATCCCTAAACCTTAAAACCTAAACACTAAAACATAAACCCTAAACCTCAAATCCTAAACCCCAAACCCTAACCGAAAAAACCAAACACTAAACCGTAAACCCTAAACCCTAAACCCTAAATGCTAAAGCCTAAACCATAAACCCTAAACCCTAAACAATAAAACCTAAACCCTAAACCTTAAACACTAATCCTAAACCATAAACCCTAAACCCTAAACAATACACCATAAACCCTAAACCATAAACCTTAAACCATAAACCATAAACCCGAATCCCTAAACCATAAAACCTAAACCCTAAACCCTAAATCCTAAACCCAAAACCCAAAAGCATAAACTATAAACCCTAAACCATAAACCCCAAATCCTAAACCATAAACCATAAACCTTAAAGCATAAACCATAAACCATAAACCCTAATCGTAAAACCTTAACCCTAAACCGTAAACCCTAAACACAAAACCCTAAACCCTATACACTAAACCTAAACCCTAATCCGTAAACCCTAAACCCAAAACCCTAAACCATAAAACTTAAACACTAAACCATAAACCCTAATCCTCAAACCCTAAACCTCAAACCCTAAACCCTAAACCTTAAACCCTAAAACCTAAACCCTAAACCCTAAACCCAAAACCCTAAATCCTAAACCCTAAATCCAAAACCCTAAATGTTACACCATAAACCCTAAACCCTAAACCCCAAACCCCAAACCTAAACCCTAACCTACTAACACGAAACCCAAAAACCTAAACCCTAAAGCCTAAACCCTAAACCATAAACCCTAAACTATAAACCCTAAACCCTAAACCCTAAACCCAAAACCCGAAACCATAAACCCTGAACCATAAACCCTAAATCTAAATCCCTAAACCTAAATCTTCAACCCTAAACCATAAACCCTAAACCTAAAACCCAAAATCCTTAACCATAAACCATAAACCATAAACCCTAAACCACAAATCCTAAACCCTAAACCCTAACCCATTAACCCTAAACCCTAAACCATAAACCATAAACCATAAACTTTAAATCCTAAACCATAAACCTAAAACCCTAAACACTAAATATTAAACCAAAAACCGTAAACCGTAAACCCTAAACCATAAACACTAAACCCAAAACCCTAAATCCTAAACCATAAACCATAAACCATAAACCCTAAACCCTAAACCATAAAACCTAAACCCTAAACACTAAACCACAAACACTAAACCATAAACCATAAACACTAAATCCTAAACCCGAAACCCTATACCCTAAGCCCTAAGCACCTCCCCACAAACACAAAACCCTAAAATACAAACCTTAAACCCTAAACCCTAAACCACAAACCAAAAAACATACACCCTAGGGCCTAAACAGTAAACCCCAAACCATAAACCCTAATCCCTAAACCAGAAACCGTAAACACTAAACTCTAAACCACAAACCCTAAACTATAAACCATAAGGCCTAAACCCCAAACCACAACCCACAAATACCAAACCCTAAACCCTAAACCATAAACCATAAACACTAAACCCTAAACCACAAACCCTAAACTCTAAACCATAAATCCTAGACTCTAAATTCAAAACCCTTAACCCTAAACCCTAAACCATAAAACCGAAACCATAAAACCAAAACCATAAACCCTAAACCTAAAACCCTAAACCATAACCCCAAAATATAAACCCAAACCGATAAACCCTAAACCATAAACCCTAAACACTAAACCATAAACCATAAACCCTAAAACCAATGCCCTAAACCCAAATCCCTAAACCTTAAAACCTAAACACTAAACCATAAACCCTAAACCTCAAATCCTAAACCCCAAACCCTAACCGAAAAAACCAAACACTAAACCGTAAACCCTAAACCCTAAACCCTAAATGCTAAAGCCTAAACCATAAACCCTAAACCCTAAACAATAAAACCTAAACCCTAAACCTTAAACACTAATCCTAAAACTCTAAACCCTAAACCATAAAGACTAAACCCAAAACACTAAACCCTAAATCTTAAACTATAAACCCTAAACCCTAACTCCTAAACCTTAAACCCTAACACAAAACCCTAAACCCTAAACCTTTAACCATAAACCATAAACCATAAACCTTAAATCCTAGACCATAAAACCTAAACCCTAAACCCTAAACCCTAAACGATAAACCAAAACCCTAAACCCTAAACAATAAACCATAAACCATAAACCATAAACCCTAAACCATAAACCATAAACCCTAATCCCTAAACCATAAAACCTAAACCCTAAACCATAAACCATAAACCATAAATCCTAAACCATAAAGCCCAAAACCCTAAACCCTAAACCCAAAACCCTAAATCCTAAACCTTAAACCATAAACCATAAACTCTAAACCCTAAACCATAAACCTAAACCCTAAACCCTAAACCACAAACACTAAACCATAAACCATAAATACTAAATCCTAAACCCAAAACCCCATACCCTAAACCCTAAACACCTCCCCACAAACACAAAACCCTAAAATACAAATCTTAAACCCTAAACCCTAAACCACAAACCTAAAACCATACACACTAAGGCCTAAAGAGTAAACCCCAAACCATAAACCCTAAACCCTAAACCCTAAACTAGAAACCGTAAACACTAAACCCTAAACCACAAACCGTAAACTATAAACCATAAGGCCTAAACCCCAAACCACAACCCACAAACACCAAACCCTAAACCCTAAACCATAAACCATAAACCCAAACCCTAAACCCTAAACCATAAACCATAAACACTAAACCCAAAACCACAAACCCTAAACTCTAAACCATAAAAAATAAACCATAAACCCTGGAACCTAAAATCAAAACTCTAAACCCTAAAACCTAAACTATAAAACCAAAACCATAAACCCTAAACCTAAACCCTAAACCATAACCCCAAAATATAAACCCAAACCCATAAACCCTAAACCATAAACCCTAAACACTAAACCATAAACCATAAAACCTAAATCATAAACCCTAAAACCAATACCATAAACCCAAATCCCTAAACCTTAAAACCTAAACACTAAACCATAAACCTTAAACCTCAAATCATAAACCCCAAACCCTAACCGAAAACACTAAATGCTAAATCATAAACCCTAAACCCTAAACCCTAAATGCTAAATCCTAAACCATAAACCATAAACCCTAAACAATAAAACCTAAACTCTAAACCCTAAACACTAATCCTAAAACCCTAAACCCTAAACCATAAAGACTAAAACCAAAACACTAAACCCTAAATCTTAAACTATAAACCCTAAACCCTAAATCCTAAACCTTAAACCCTAAACACAAAACCCTAAACCGTAAACCTTTAACCATAAACCATAAACCATAAACCCTAAATCCTAGACCATAAAACCTAAACCATAAACCCTAAACCCTAAACAATACACCATAAACCCTAAACCGTAAACCTTAAACCATAAACCATAAACCCGAATCCCTAAACCATAAAACCTAAACCCTAAACCCTAAATCCTAAACCCAAAACCCAAAAGCATAAACTATAAACCCTAAACCATAAACCCCAAATCCTAAACCATAAACCATAAACCTTAAAGCATAAACCATAAACCCTAAACCCTAAATCGTAAAACCTTAACCCTAAACCGTAAACCCTAAACACAAAACCCTAAACCCTATACACTAAACCTAAACCCTAATCCGTAAACCCTAAACCCAAAACCCTAAACCATAAAACTTAAACACTAAACCATAAACCCTAATCCTCAAACCCTAAACCTCAAACCCTAAACCCTAAACCATAAACCCTAAAACCTAAACCCTAAACCCTAAACCCTAAACCCTAAATCCTAAACCCTAAATCCAAAACCCTAAATGTTACACCATAAACCCTAAACCCTAAACCCCAAACCCCAAACCTAAACCCTAACCTACTAACACGAAACCCAAAAACCTAAACCCTAAAGCCTAAACCCTAAACCATAAACCCTAAACTATAAACCCTAAACCCTAAACCCTAAACCCAAAACCCGAAACCATAAACCCTGAACCATAAACCCTAAATCTAAATCCCTAAACCTAAATCTTCAACCCTAAACCATAAACCCTAAAACCAAAACCCAAAATCCTTAACCATAAACCATAAACCATAAACCCTAAACCACAAATCCTAAACCCTAAACCCTAACCCATAAACCCTAAACCCTAAACCATAAACCATAAACCATAAACTTTAAATCCTAAACCATAAACCTAAAACCTAAACACTAAATATTAAACCAAAAACCGTAAACCGTAAACCCTAAACCATAAACACTAAACCCAAAACCCTAAATCCTAAACCATAAACCATAAACCATAAACCCTAAACCCTAAACCATAAAACCTAAACCCTAAACACTAAACCACAAACACTAAACCATAAACCATAAACACTAAATCCTAAACCCGAAACCCTATACCCTAAGCCCTAAACACCTCCCCACAAACACAAAACCCTAAAATACAAACCTTAAACCCTAAACCCTAAACCACAAACCAAAAAACATACACCCTAGGGCCTAAACAGTAAACCCCAAACCATAAACCCTAATCCCTAAACCAGAAACCGTAAACACTAAACTCTAAACCACAAACCCTAAACTATAAACCATAAGGCCTAAACCCCAAACCACAACCCACAAATACCAAACCCTAAACCCTAAACCATAAACCATAAACCCAAACCCTAAACCCTAAACCATAAACCATAAACACTAAACCCTAAACCACAAACCCTAAACTCTAAACCATAAATCCTAGACTCTAAATTCAAAACCCTTAACCCTAAACCCTAAACCATAAAACCGAAACCATAAAACCAAAACCATAAACCCTAAACCTAAAACCCTAAACCATAACCCCAAAATATAAACCCAAATCGATAAACCCTAAACCATAAACCCTAAACCCTAAACCATAAACCATAAACCCTAAATCATAAACCCTAAAACCAATACCCTAAACCCAAATCCCTAAACCTTAAAACCTAAACACTAAACCATAAACCCTAAACCTCAAATCCTAAACCCCAAACCCTAACCGAAAAAACCAAACACTAAACCGTAAACCGTTAACCCTAAACCCTAAATGCTAAAGCCTAAACCATAAACCCTAAACCCTAAACAATAAAACCTAAACCCTAAACCTTAAACACTAATCCTAAAACCCTAAACCCTAAACCATAAAGACTAAACCCAAAACACTAAACCCTAAATCTTAAACTATAAACCCTAAACCCTAAATCTTAAACCGTAAACCCTAAACACAAAACCCTAAATCCTAAACCTTTAACCATAAACCATAAACCATAAACCTTAAATCCTAGACCATAAAACCTAAACCCTAAACCCTAAACCCTAAACAATAAACCAAAACCCTAAACCCTAAACAATAAACCATAAACCATAAACCATAAACCCTAAACCATAAACCATAAACCCTAATCCCTAAACCATAAAACCTAAACCCTAAACCCTAAATCCTAAACCCTAAACCATAAACCATAAACCATAAATCCTAAACCATAAAGCCCAAAACCCTAAACCCTAAACCCAAAACCCTAAATCCTAAACCTTAAACCATAAACCATAAACTCTAAACCCTAAACCATAAAACCTAAACCCTAAACCCTAAACCACAAACACTAAACCATAAACCATAAATACTAAATCCTAAACCCAAAACCCCATACCCTAAACCCTAAACACCTCCTCACAAACACAAAACCCTAAAATACAAATCTTAAACCCTAAACCCTAAACCACAAACCTAAAACCATACACACTAAGGCCTAAAGAGTAAACCCCAACCATAAACCCTAAACCCTAAACCCTAAACTAGAAACCGTAAACACTAAACCCTAAACCAAAACCCTACACTATAAACCATAAGGCCTAAACCCCAAACCACAACCCACAAACACCAAACCCTAAACCCTAAACCATAAACCATAAACCCAAACCCTAAACCCTAAACCATAAACCATAAACACTAAACCCAAAACCACAAACCCTAAACTCTAAACCATAAAAAATAAACCATAAACCCTGGAACCTAAAATCAAAACCCTAAACCCTAAAAGCTAAATTATAAAACCAAAACCATAAACCCTAAACCTAAAACCCTAAACCATAACCCCAAAATATAAACCCAAACCCATAAACCCTAAACCATAAACCCTAAACACTAAACCATAAACCATAAAACCTAAATCATAAACCCTAAAACCAATACCCAAAACCCAAATCCCTAAACCTTAAAACCAAAACCCTAAACCATAAACCTTAAACCTCAAATCATAAACCCCAAACCCTAACCGAAAACACTAAATGCTAAATCATAAACCCTAAACCCTAAACCCTAAATGCTAAATCCTAAACCATAAACCCTAAACCCTAAACAATAAAACCTAAACTCTAAACCCTAAACACTAATCCTAAAACCCTAAACCCTAAACCATAAAGACTAAAACCAAAACACTAAACCCTAAATCTTAAACTATAAAACCTAAACCCTAAACCCTAAACCTTAAACCCTAAACACAAAACCCTAAACCGTAAACCTTTAACCATAAACCATAAACCATAAACCCTAAATCCTAGACCATAAAACCTAAACCATAAATCCTAAACCCTAAACAATACACCATAAACCCTAAACCATAAACCTTAAACCATAAACCATAAACCCGAATCCCTAAACCATAAAACCTAAACCCTAAACCCTAAATCCTAAACCCAAAACCCAAAAGCATAAACTATAAACCCTAAACCATAAACCCCAAATCCTAAACCATAAACCATAAACCTTAAAGCATAAACCATAAACCCTAAACCCTAAATCGTAAAACCTTAACCCTAAACCGTAAACCCTAAACACAAAACCCTAAACCCTATACACTAAACCTAAACCCTAATCCGTAAACCCTAAACCCAAAACCCTAAACCATAAAACTTAAACACTAAACCATAAACCCTAATCCTCAAACCCTAAACCTCAAACCCTAAACCCTAAACCCTAAACCCTAAAACCTAAACCCTAAACCCTAAACCCTAAACCCTAAATCCTAAACCCTAAATCCAAAACCGTAAATGTTACACCATAAACCCTAAACCCTAAACCCCAAACGCCAAACCTAAACCCTAACCTACAAACACGAAACCCAAAAACCTAAACCCTAAAGCCTAAACCCTAAACCATAAACCCTAAACTATAAACCCTAAACCCTAAACCCTAAACCCAAAAACCGAAACCATAAACCCTGAACCATAAACCCTAAATCTAAATCCCTAAACCTAAATCTTAAACCCTAAACCATAAACCCTAAACCCAAAACCCAAAATCCTTAACCATAAACCATAAACCATAAACCCTAAACCGTAAACCCTAAACCATGAAACCTAACCCTAAACCCTAAACCACTCATAAACCATAAACCATAAACCTTAAACCCGAAACGCGAAACCCTAAACCATAAACCCTAAATCTGAAACCCAAAATCCTAAACCCTAAAGACCACCCCAAAAAACACAAAACCCTAAAACACAAACCCTAAACCGTAAATCCTAAACCCTAAACCCCAACCCACAAACACCAAACCCTAAACTCTAAACCATAAACACTAAACCCTAAACCATAAAACCTAAACCCAAAACCCTAAACCCTAAACATAAAATCCTAGACCCTGAACCCAAAATCATAAACCCAAAACCATAAACCTTAAACCGTAAACCCTAAAACATAAACCATAAAGACTAAACCCTAAACCTAAAATCCTAAATCATAATCCCTAAACCATAAACCGTAAACCCTAAACCCCTAACCCTAAACCGTAAACCATAAATCCTACACCCTAAACCATAAAACCTAAACCCTATACCCTAAACCCGAAATTACAAACACTATACCATAAACACACAAACCCTAAACCCTAAACCTTAAACCCAAAACCAAAAACCCTAAACACCACCCCACAAACAAAAAACCCTAAAACACAAACCCTTAACACTCGACCGAAAACCCTAAACCATAACCCTAAGGCCTAAACCCTAAACCCCAAACCATAAACCTTAAACACTAATGATAACTTCGATTTTAGGAAATTGCACGATCGGCAAAAATTCCTTCCGGCAAGTGCACCTGTTATCGTCAAGTGAAAACTCACAATAGAGTGAGGTCGAATCCCACAAGGATTGGTTGAGTGAGCAATTCGGATTAGAAGTGTGTTCTAGTTGAGCGGAATCAAGATTTAGATAAGAATTGCGGAATGTTAAATTGCATGAATTAAAGAGCAAGAAGCTAAATTGCTGAAATTAAAAAGGGATCGGGGGTGATTGCATGAATTTAATTGCAGAATGTAAAGAGAAAGTGGTAGATCAGAAATGGGGAATTCATTGGGTTTCAGGAGATATTGAGATCTCCGAATCAAAACATTTTTATCCCTTCCTCAACCAATGCATTCATTGAATTTTGCTTGGCAATCTTATATGATTGGATCCTAATCCCTTGGCTCACCAATTCTCTCTAAAAACAAACAAATTCCCAATCCCTTGGTTTAAATGTTCATAAGAAGAGATGATGCTCGATCACTGATTATACCACACAATTTCATGAACCACAATTTGGTAGGATTACATGTCACAATATCCATCCAAACCCCAATCCAATTCACTGTGAGAAAGCTTCTCTAGCATGAATCCTCCATTCCTTTCCCAAGGTTCCGAAGGATTCCAATTATGGATAGTTTCTTTCCCAAGACAACTAACCAATGGAATTAGATCGAGAAGCTTTCTAACAAAATTCAAGAGAAAAGATTGAAGAAGAAGATAAAAACTATTATTGATTCATTGAATTACAATAGAGCTCCCTAACCCAATGAAAGGGGTTTAGTGAGTCATAGCTCTGAATTCAATTACAAAAAGTATGAAAACTAGCAAAATGATCAAAAGTCCTTCCCCCCAAAGTCCTTTCTAACTTAAATTCTATCCTATTTATACACTTTCTAAATTGAGCTTCTGTTGTGTTTCTTGGGATTTGAGGCCTTTCCTTGATTTCCTTTTGCTTTGGGTTTATGATCCATAATCCTGATGAGGCTGCTGATCCAATTCTGTAACATTCATTGAGCAAACTTAGTGATAAACAAGTAATGACACATGACTCAACAAATTGAAATTCCAGACTCATCAATTCTTCAGGCCCAATCCCATAAACCATGATATTCAATTGGGTTTCATACCAGAGTACGTTTAAGTTAATGTTTGTGCTCAAATGCTAACTTAAACTGCAATATCTTTGGCCCAGAAACCTTTTCAATAGTGGCGTTTAAGTTGTAGTTTAAGCTTCAGTTTAAGGTTAAACTGAAGCTTAAACGTGGAAATGGAAGAAAGCAACCTAGGAGTGTGAAACGTCGAACACGTTTAAGCTTCAGTTTAAGGTTAAACTGAAGCTTAAACGTGGAATTGAAGAAAGCAATCCTGGAGGGTGGAATGGTCGAACACGTTTAAGCTCCAGTTTAAGCTTAAACTGGAGCTTAAACGTGGAAATGAAGAAAGCAACCCTGGAGTATGAATTTGGTCGAACACGTTTAAGCTTCAGTTTAAGGTTAAACTGAAGCTTAAACGTGGAGATGAGAAAGCAACCCTGGAGGAGAAAAATAGTCGAACACGTTTAAGCTCCAGTTTATGGTTAAACTGGAGCTTAAACGTGGGAATGCTCCCTGGTGCATTTCTCAATTCTGGCGTTTAACTTCCAGTTTAAGGTTAAACTGGAAGTTAAACGCCAGTTTCAGCATTCCTCAGCTTTCATGATTTTGGCGTTTAAGCTCCAGTTTAAGCTTAAACTGGAGCTTAAACGCCACTTCCCAGCATTATATGGCTTGGCAGTTTAAGTTCCAGTTTAAGCTTAAACTGGAACTTAAACTCCACATGTGATATTCAAGCTTCCTTTATTGATTTTGTTGCTTCCTTGCCTAGCCTCTTCTTCCCTGAAATCATCCAAACAACTGCATCAAAGTCTTGCAAAATTTCATGAGAAATCTTCCATTCATAGCATTCAAGTAATATAACTAAAAACTCATGGAATTTGCATCAAAATCATACTTGTTTGGATGGTTCATTGCTTTGTTATTCATTTAACCATTCTTGGTTACTTTAAGCTCAAGAAAATGCATAAAACAACTAAAACTAACAGAAAAATGCTAGTGAAACTAGCCTAAGATGCCTTGGCATCACAACACCAAACTTAATACTTGCTTGTCCCTAAGCAAGTCCTGAGTTATTTGAGAAGAAAGTATGAAACAAAAAGCAATTACATTGACTATATTAGCAAGCATTTGAAGTTCATCAGAAGGGTTTTATGTAGAAAGTTGCAGCATCACTTTTTCATTATTATCAGGTAAGATTATCACTTTTTCATTGCATCCATCAAACACTGCTATGGCCTCTTGTTATTCTTATGTCCTTGGCACTTTTCCCTTCTTTGTTTTTCTTTTTCTTAGAGCTCCTTTGCTCCTTGTTTGCTCAGTGTCATGTGGTGCACAAGCCTTTGGCTTTTTCTTTTTCTTATCAGTGCACTACACATATCCACTACAGGCATTTTAGTTCACATTTCTTCTTGAGACATTGGTGCCCAGCACCTCTTTGTATGACTAAATGTTTTGTATTTAGGTTGCTCTTGATAATGGACTTTTGGTTGATAATCCCGGGTTAGTTAACCCAAGTTACCAAGTGTTGAAAC